>NW_008795490.1:6168616-6189388 GCF_000699145.1 Aptenodytes forsteri
CAGAGTAGAGGGGCAGAATCCCCTCCCTCGACCTGCTGGCCACGCTTCTTTTGATGCAGCCCAGGATACCATTGGCCTTCTGGGCTGCGAGCGCACATTGCTGGCTCATGTCCAGCTTTTCACCCACCAGTACCCCCAAGTCCTTCTCGGCAGGGCTCCTCTCACCCCCTTCATCCCCCAGCCTGTATTGATACCGGGTTGATACTTGGTTTCCAAGCCAGCAGAAAAAGTACAGTCAGTGTACTCATTCAACACACTTGCTGAAAAGCAGACTTTTAACTGATGTTTAAAACCTGTTGAATTATTTAGCTTGTTGACTGGTTTGAGGTCTGACCGACTACTTTTTAATTAAATTAATCTGGGGTGATGGAGCAAGAGGCTAAAACTTCTAGTACCTGAATATTTTAAAAAGTAGTTTTACCTATGGATAAGTTTGGAAAGAATAGGGAATATGTGCAAGTTCTGCATTGATGATATGAGATACCGCTGCTTTTATTTACCCAGTAAGTTAATCAAGAGGCTGTTTTAAAATCGGTTTAAATCATAATATCTGAAATATATACAAATACAATTTAAAAATATTTAGTATTATGTTAACAATCGCTCCTTTCCCTGCCAAGCTGTGAGCAAGCACTCTCTATTGCTAATACTCTTTAGTTTTGAAGCCATAACACAAATACAGCCCACTGAACTCACGTGAAGGGGAATATTTAAGTATTAATGTTCACGTGACCTACACATGAGAAACTTTGGGTAGGAATCATTGGTGCTTGATATTGAGTCCAATATCAAGCTTCCAGAAGTTTTTTTTACTGTTCATTGAATCCATGTTAGGGCAATTTTGAGCACTTTAGAGAATCTCCCACTTTCATTCTAGTGGCTGTTATAACAATTAGCATTTGTAAGAGTTATGAATTATTATGTATCATTTGTATGATTATACCTTTTTTTGCTACATGGTACTTGGTGTTGTAAAGATATTTTCTTCATGAACAAGCAGCAATGATCCTAAAGTTGATTGAGTTGTGGTTGGGGTTTTTTTTTTTAGCACATAATGTACTCTGTGTGTTCATCATAAAGCTGCCACTACAACTGACAAGGTGTCTTCCTTGGTGGCTATTTTATTAGAGGCCAAGAGTATGAAGACGAAAAGATTCCTATTCAGATCCTAATCCCTTTCCCAATTAGGATAGGATTGAAACACATTAGCTGAATGATATACAGGGATCCTTATAGTCTGTCTGCTTTTATTGAGAAAGGATATAAATCACAATTTGCCATTTTATTGCTTGGAAAATTACAAAGTCAACAAAATTGTTTAAGAATTAAGAAAAAACTCCTCTCATCTAATTAATTTTTCTTCTTTTTTTTTTGTTGGGTTTTTTTTTTCTTCTGGTCACTTTCCATATATCCTTCTCTCTATCTACAAGGTACGTTAAGGTTTATTTACTTCCTAATAAATCTCCTCGGAGTAAGCAGAAGACAGCTGTCAAAAAGAGCACAGTGGATCCAGAATTCAATGAGACTTTGAAGGTACCGTTTGCAATTGTGTGCTGCTAAGCGCGCTTTTCCATGGTAATGTCTCCTTTTGTAATGTACAATCCTGCAAGTTCAGAATCGTCCTGATGGGGCAAATCTAGGAGTCACTGACAACAATAATGTAATAATGTAAATAAGAGAAAACGCTTTTGGAGTTACAAAAAATTATGTTTTTCAGTCCAAATAAGAGAAAACGCTTTTGGAGTTACAATGGTAAATTGCAAACCTTCAGAAGAGTCTGCCTTTGTCCATGAAAACACTCTTAATGAATTCCAGTGTTGTTCTGAGTTGTGGCAAAAGCAAAGTGTCTTCCATAGATGCTTTTTTTGTACATTCAGGAACTGGGTGTATTGCAGAGCAGTTAGTATTTTATGCAAGTATCCCTTTCAACTGATACCCCTTTTGTCAGTGCCACTGGGAGCATCTCTCTGCAGTTAGCTGAAAGCTAACTGAATTCCACCACCTCTGAAATGTTGTCTGCTTCCTTTTCCCCATGCAACTGCCAGGCCATCTCTTTGTAGTGTCTAATTTCAAACATTAATAATCCCACCACAGAACAGTAGTTACGATTTTAATTCCTTAATGCCTTGCAATGTTACTTCTCACATCCTTGTTAGAACTGTGTGTAGAAAATAGGAGCCATTATTATCACTTCACAGACACTTAATGAAATGTGAAGCTGAGTACTGTCAGCTGGGAGAGTTTGGATTAGTTTGGTTGTTCCCAGCTCTGGTTTTATACTCAGATCACTACAAACCCATTTTTTGTGTGCAGTACCACGTGAGATGATGAATTCTTCAGTAACATGTTGTCTTGGAAGAGGTGATGTGAAACAAAGTTAATGGAGGGACAAACTTGTCTTGTTGCTCCTTGAACTACATGAAGTTTCAGCATTACCCCCATCTCCCAGTGTGTATGAACATGGAGAATTTGTAGTGAGTGAAACAGGCAAAATGTTTGAAAAGACCATTGTCAAAATTCGATAACAACAAAAAAAGATTTGTGTAACGTATGTAATATCCCAAAGTCTGTATATAGGGTTTAAGTTGGGAGAAAGAAGAGCCTGAAGTTGGAATAATTGGTCCTAATTTTATAGTCCCTTTTCAATGCCAGTCATGCAAAACTGATAAAGGAAGAGTGAGAGCCATGCCTGAGCTGGCTGCATGAACACTAAAGGTAGTTTAGTTAGAAATCTTTTTAATTAGTTTAATTATTATTACATTAGTAGAATAATAGCAGAGTAGCAGAAATAGTCAAAAGAGCATAGCGCTAGTCCAGGTAAACTACATCATGACAGGTCCAGCTCAGTGGGATTCAGCTGCAAATTAAGGGACCTGCGTTTAGGTGGCTGCATGTGTGAAAGGTGTGTAAGTGCTCTTGGGAATCACTGGAGCCCAGGGTGATTCATGGTGATTCGCCCCAGAGCCTACACCCAGCTTGTGATTTGCAGCCTAAATGTGGGTAGCGGTGTCCTCATCCATGCCATGGCCTCCAGCTTTCAGTCCAGGTGGGTGCAGGTCACCTGTAGGCTGGATATCACATTTACCAGTCTCGTGGGTATATTAGATACCTAACAATGTCTCAAAGGGCTCTAACTATGTTTTGGGAGTAGATCAGGGCTTTATTTAGTGGTCTGCTGAATTACTTCCTTGCTCCTACTGACTGCATTGAGGAGATGTCCACTGACCAGAATGGAAGTTTTAGCACCTTTGTTAGGTGTCTTAATCTTGAACTGGCCTCCAGAGCAGCCAAATTCTGCTGAGAGTGTAAAACAGAAATATAAAAGAACCCCAGCAAAAATGGTCAAGAATTATTTAAAGTTCTGAATTAATAATCAAAATCTTCAGCAAAGCAGGCCAAGGTATTCCTGGAATGTTGTTTCATATTTGGATGAGCATTATTTAGCATTTAAGTAGTGGGGTAATATGCAAATTGCAAAGCACGTTCAGACAACATGGTTTTGTCTGCATCCAGATGCCTTCAGTCATGCTGCGGCTGGGCTTCCTTTGAGCAGGTTATGAGCATGGGCCTGCATCCATCCTGTGTATTGGTTTGTAAATGCTGTTTATCTTTCTAGTACAAGATTGAATACTCACAGCTGAGAAGTCGGCAGCTTCAGATCTCCGTGTGGCATGCAGGAGCACTCAAATACAGGGTGTTTTTGGGGGAAGTGGTGATTCCACTGGCAGCGTGGAATTTTGAAGATGACTCAATGCAGTTGTTCAACTGGTACCAGCTCAAAGCCAAGGTGATTCTTAATTTTTGTGCTTAGTTGTATCTTAAAAGCAGGATGTAGTGAAAGCTATGAAAAAGATCAGCCTTCTGAAGTCATGGAGGGAAGAATGCTGTCAATCCAGCCCATTAGTAAGACATGTTGCAAAAATAAGCTGTGAGAATGATGTGGAATAGAACGATTGCAGTAATGCAGGTTTCTGTATGTCCCCTTCTTCAGCTTGAAAAGCCTGAAGATGAGCTTATCCAGTACAGCAGCGAACTCCTCGTGTCTGCAAGACTGTCAGTACCAGCCCAGTATAAAAATTTCCAGTTTGAAGGTATAAAATGTTTCAGCATACATTAATCCCTTGGCTAGAAAAGAATTGAGATCAATGAAGGACTGATCATGTCCATATAATATTCCTGTATGTCATTGTTAATGGCTACTGCAAACTGTGGTTTGTGGTGTATTACATTTTAAATTCCTTAAAATCCAAACATTTGCCAATTTCATCTTTTTGTTCTTTGTAATGCCAACAAAAGCTGCACATTACAATGGCAGCAGTATGATGCATCCAGCTGTTTGTGCCTGTCATGGTGTTGCCAGTAGACCTTATTCTGGAGGTGATGCAGCAGTTTTACTGCCCAAGGCAGAGACTGCCAATTTAGGGAAAAGGTGAAAGGGAAATGGCTGCAAGGGTACCCAGACCAGCACCCTTGGCTTCCTCCAGTGGTCTCATTTTAGAGAGATTGTTTCACTTGGAAGATGTTAGGTTCAAAATGTACGGTCAGGATTCAGTTTTTGGTAATGAAAGACTTGTAAGGTACACGAAGTATTGCTGTAGTGTGTCAGAGCTAGCACCTGCTGGTGGAGTAAAATAAACACTTTGGGGGGAGGGGATAGGACAACCTCATTTTCCTCCCCTCCCGAGATCGTAGTGAGGTATGCAGACGTTCAGAGCTCTAGTAGTGCTTTCTGTGTTCAGGATCATAGCAACAGGTAGAGACCAACAGAAAGATCTAATTAGCTGTTACATTAATTTTTTTTCCCTTTTCTTTTCTAGATGACCCCAAAGTTACCAGCTTACTGTCTTCCATTTTTTCTCCCTATGCATGCCTGGGTCTCTGCTCTGTAACTGCAGCTGTAACAGAGTAGCGGTATCACACCCTGGGTTTGGCTGTTTCTCCTGCTTCTGGTTTTGTTTCAGAGAAACACTCCTGTGGGTACTGCCCTGTGTTTACTTTTCACAAATACAACAGAAAAAACTATGTTTGGAACAGGAATCGCAAAGCAACCTGCTACTTATTGCTTGCTTTTTTTTGTACAAGCAAACCTGTACAAGCAGGTTAAAAATCTTTCAAATGATCCTAATACAGCACTGTGAGTCCTTATCGCAGCAGTACTGCTTAGTCATTTTCCCACTTAGTTATAGCAGCATCTTAGGCTAGCAGCTGAACTAACTGGTTATATTTAATGTGGTAAATGCTCCTGTTTCAGGAAAAAAAGACCAAGATGTTCCTAACTGCCAGCTTCAGGTTATGATATTTGGGGCCAAGAACTTGCCCATGCTGAGATCTGCTGGAATGCTGAACTCATTTGTTAAAGGGTATGTATGAGATCTAACACTTCAAATAGAAAATGTCACGCATGTTTTGTGCAAAGGTATGTATTAACGTGTTTTCATCAGGAGACTGGCATGTGAAAGGGGCATTGTCCACATTCTTAGTCAGACTTCCTTGTAATGGTGACATTGGGGTGTCTGCGCAACAGCAGCACTCAGCAAGGCAGTGACGGGTCTCACGTGCTCTTTGGGTCCTGAATGGAACTTCAGAATTTACTAATATGTCATTAAAATTTGGAGTTCACTAGTTTAAGTATCTGCTTTTAGATATTAGGAGGGGAAAAAGAAAAGTGCAAATCAAGAGGGTATTTTCCTTCCTATTTTCAGCTGTGCCTTTGCAGAATTAAATATAGCTTTGGATACATTGAAAAGGAAACTTTTATCGTCTTCATTCTAGACATTTTAAAAGAGGAGGGACTGAATTTTTCTTCAATGTGCTGAGTAGCTTGTATGTGGGATCATTTTACTTTCTCACTGTCAGGCATCAGATGCCATCGGAAGTATGATACTGGGGTACACTTACAGCATCTCAAAGCTATTTCACCTGCTGTGGCACCTATCTTCAGTGACATGGGCGAGCATTTTATCTACTGAAAGGCAGGTTTCAGGCAGTAGTGGCTAACAGAACGGGGAGTAAAGACTCCCTCAGCAGTCAGTGACAGCAAAGGAAAAGCAAATCAGAAGAGCCTACTTGCACCCACGCTGAAGGCAGACAGGAAAAGGAGCAAGTCCCAAATAAACACACTAGCACCATGTTCTGCCTTGCACTTCAGCTGAACTTTTTTGCTATTTAAGGCAAACCTAAAGGGCCCAAGTTGATTATTGCAAATGTTCTGTTTTCTGGTTGAGAAATCAGTAACCTTGCTGAACTCCCATTGTTTTTGGGAAGTTGTCTTATCCTTCCAGACCAAGCAGAGGTAAAGCGAAAGTCTCCTGTCCTGAAGAAAGAAGCCTGTCCCCAGTGGAAACATTTGTTTGTCTTTGATGGTGTCACCCCAGCTCAGCTACAGCAATCATGTCTACACTTGACTGTCTGGGACCAGTCAGCTTTCAGCTCAAGCGATCAGTTCCTAGGAGGAGCCAAGCTTGGTGCAAGTAAGTTCTTTATCACTAAAAATTGAAGGTAATTTGGGGAAAAAAAAAATTCATTTAGTTTACATTCTAAATAATAATATTTACACTGTGCTATTTATTACCTGCTGTCATGTGCCTACAGATACAGCTCCAGTCCCTGTCCTAAGCAGCTTGCCATCTTGGGCTTTCAGCCTGCAAGAACCAATGCATGTGTTTTAGTTCAGGTCTGTGCAGAAGCTCAAGGGTGTCAGGGGAGTTTTCAGGAAAGCTGTTTGTTAGCGTGGTAACTTTTAGGGCCAGCGCCTGGCCGTGCAGAAGACAGGCACAGAAAAGTTGGGTGGAGTCAACTCATCTAGAGCTTATTTTGAGACTTGTTCCTTGAGCTATTTTCTATGAATTGGCTACTTTTAACTACTATCTCATCAAAAGGAAGCACAAGAACTAATGATCTAGTAGACTCCAACCTTGCTTATATTTGTGCTTATTATTTTACATCCACAAATCAATCCAATCAATGGGAGATACAGAAAGTGAAACAGAAAGGCCTGTTGCATGTCTGAGTTCTGGGCTCTGTTCTAACATAAGAGTGAGCCCTCTTTCTCAAGGCTGAGAAACCCTCTGCTCACTGAATAGGCCCTGTTTAACTGGTAGTTGAGCAGGGAAGTATCATCACTTGCAGACTGCCCAATGGAGTCTCTCACCCCGTCTTCCCAGAGAGTAAGTGCGTGCTTTGGTTTCAGTATTTGAGATGAAAGGCTCAAAAAGACTGAGGTTCAGTCACTTTGTTACGGTATCAACATGCACTTTAAGGGGGTATTATCACTAGTAATAACGCAGTGCTATGCAGGCTTCCTCACGAGCTTCTTTTGATTGTCCTACCCAGCATTTTCCTTTCTGCTAGAGCAGGGACTACCTGCTTCTGAGTGAAGACGACTATCCAAGCCCTAGGCCTAGTAAGGCTTTAAAGTCACTGGAGATGAACTGAAGCAGGAGGCTTTGTGCCATTCTGCTATTTTTAGTATGCACACTCGCTCCTCTGCTTTGAAGTTGTACAACCAAAAAACTTTTCTTTGCTGCAAGCTGAGTGTTCCTAGTTTAACAGGATGTAAATAATGCTTCAAAAGTATAACTACGGTTTATTGTGCTCAATGCCTTAGGAGCTACAGAACAGCTGAAATTGCTATAGAAGTGGGAGAAGCAGGTTGGTTGTTACCTAGTCAGTTGGGCCAGAAGTTGGGTAAGGCCAAGTGAAAAGTAAACCTGTGACCTTTCCTTTTGCTTTCTTGCAGAGGAATCGTTTGGCTGTACAGACCTCGTTTCTCAGTCAGTGCTCCCATGGCACGAAATGCTCCGCAGTCCAAACACGTGGATGGACTTTACACTTGTACTGCGTTCAAATAAGGAAAACTTTAAGTCATGAGAGATCACTGCACAACAACTTTTCCTTCCCCATGTGTGATGTTTTAAATTCAAGTGGCGCATACCTTTCAGGTCTGGGGAAAGGTACACTGCAACAGTACCTGCTCGAGTTTTTGGGGAAGAGAGTAATGCATTTGAAAGCGTGTGACGTTCTGAAGGTTTTATTTCTCCAAAAGTGAAGGCTTTGTTATCTGTGTCTCCAGCTGCGGTATAAGGTTAAGTATTGTTTCTTCAGGAGTGACAAACTCAGTTTGAAATGCATTATGCTGACAAGACAACAGTAGACAGATGATATGCAGTTTTCCATTTCTGGGCACAGCAGAATGGTATTTATTTAATTTTATCACAGATAGGAATACTTCTTAGAGAAAATAGCTGTTACCTTAAGGAAGTTTATGCTTTCGCTCTGCTCTTGATGTTTTATACGTGTGCAGAGAGAATTAAAAACTAGCCTATCTTTTACTGATTGCTGCAAACGGGTGATGCTGACACCTCTGTGCTTCAGAATTATCTACAGTGCCAGTATTACTTTGCATGACCCTAAAAAGCTCCGGCCTGTGGCCTCATGCCCTTCAACTGTATGCTGTATCATGGTGCTTGAAACCAGTTAAATGTATAAATTCTCCCTCAGCAGGAGTGTGGGACAAAGCTAATAGAATAAATGTAGTTGTAGGAAGTTCCTTGTTCTTATCGGCTGCCCACATAAGACAGTATTAACAAGTCCTGTATGCCATATGGATTGGACAGGGTAAGAGTTCAGCTAAACTTACCATTTATTCCTGTGAACCGGTGGAAATGTAAGCTTAAGGCCCAACTACTGTGTCCATTCATTCACTCTGCCTCAGATGTAGTGTTACAGTCAGCAGAAACTCCATCTACACAACCGTAGCCAGTGCTGCTGTTATATACCTCTTCCCTGGGACTCAGGTGAAGACGGTCACACTAGTCATTACAGCAAGTGTTCTCCTTTTTTCCTTTCCAGGTCAACATGGCTTTTAACTCTTAAGACACAGGGATTCATATGCTAAGCTCAGGAACTAAGAGGGCAGTAGCACACCTTACACAAAATACACCCCCCACAAGAAACACTTGACTCCAAGTCCTTTGTTACTTTGCAGATCTTTTATTTAGATGTTCGCTGCTGCAAATAAAAAACCACACAAGATTCAACTCAAGTATAAAGCAGCATAGATGTTGTAAATGGAAGAGAAGCACTGACAACATACTGTATCTCACTTTCTAACAGATTTTCAAGGAAAGGAGGAGATCTGTGGGGAAGGAATGGTCACAGAAATGCTCTACTAGAGAGAATACAACTGTGATATAAACAAGCAGTCCCTTCATCTTTGGAGTCTGAAACTTTAAATCAAACATTTTAAAAAAATTAGAAAATTTGTTAGAAAAATAGGTGCAGTAAAATTGTATATATTGGATCATGTGTACATATAACAATTTTTGTTAAGTAAAAAAAATGATCTTTACAAATAATGCTTTATAGCAAATAATCAGCTGCACTGTATCAGACTACAGTGTTGTTTAGGCATTTTTACAGATGCAAGTCTTATTAAATCTGAAAAGTAACAAAATATACAGAGCAAAACTATTTCCCTTTAAACTAGTATTGCAGGTTTTTTATATATATATATAAATACTACACTATAACTGATCAGTAATGAAGCTGGAATGCAAACACAGTAGTGTATTAGATTCCAACAGAGTATTTGCCTAGTTGTTATGCGAGGAGGGTATCGGTGTCCCTGTGCCACGCGTCTGAGCCATCACTGCAGGATTTCTCCGGTTGAGAACAGCAACCAGAAAAAGCCTGATTTCTAAATCAACCTAAATCAATCTAAAACAAAGTAGTTCTGAGGTGTTGTCAGTTCTTTTGTGTGCGTGTGTGTGTGTGGGGGAAGGTGGGCATCAAGACCAAGACAAAAAACAGGCTGTAAAAGAGGCATGGTGCACGCAGGTATACACATACATACAGGCGCTTGCAAATCCTGAGTTCTACAATCTGTCTTCTCAACTGCTGGACTTTACGCTGTAACTAATAATACAAAGACATATGGCACAAAATTCACCCACAGTTGCTTATTTTTAGACCGAGCTGAATCCAGCACCTGCACAGGACACGTATCTTCAACTAGAAGCATGGCCTATTAAAATTTGTCTTGCTCAAAGAGAGATGTGACATAAGGCCTTTTGGCACTACGCCAAAGGAAGTTACCAGGATCAGTGGTACGATGAGTTTTTAACTATACCGAATTTAATAGAAGGTATGAAAGGGAGATTCAAACACCTCTGGGTTTAGAGAACATTTGTTAAATGTCATAGTGACCCCTCCTCAGGGAAAAAAAAAACAAACACAACAAAAAAACCCCAAAACAAGAATACAGCATTAAGATCTGCCTTTCCCACAGTCCTGCCTTCTTGTTACAGGCGTCATTACATCGCCTCAAACTCGTCAATTCTCTGCTTAGTGTTGCCTTGCCGGATCTGCCGCAGCGTCTTGTACTTGTCACGGCCCTGTCGCATGTTCTCTGAGTGGATAATATCATTGTGGGTCCTCTTATTTTCATCTCTAGCCTGGGCCAGCTCGTCTGTCAGCGCCTGCAATATAAAAGAACATTAAATACAGATTATACATGAGAAGCTTTCAGCTCGTAACAGCAGTGTTCTTTGGTGAGAGTTGACAGTTGTTAGATGACTGGACAGATCAGTGATACGGATACAACGTATGCTTTCCATAAACACTATGGATGATGTAAGTAATCTCAAAGCCTAAGCAATGAGAATAATCTTTATATACCTTGTCTTTAATTCAAACTGCCTACAGGACCTGTAAATGAAGAGAAGCCATCACGCTTTGTGTGCTTAACCAAGTGGTTAAATGATCTATTTTCCAGGAACGATTTCATTACTCCCCCTCCTCCAAACATTTTCTTACCCTCAGTTGCTTCTGTACACGTTCATTCTTCTCTGCTTCAGTAATGCGTTTCTCCTCATTGCGGTCATTCCTGATCCCCTCGCTGGAGAACTCTGCGCTGTAGGCAGAATACTCGGATCCTTCATCTTGCAAGTTATCCTGGACGTGGTAGTTCACTGGCTCATAGACAGGCGGTGGGGGCGGGGGCGGAGCAGTCATTACCAGGTGTAGCTCCTCCTTCGTCTTTACCAGATCCTCCTGGGCTTCCTTGGCCTTTGGGAAAAGAGTGAAAAATATTTTCATGCATTTCTTGCTTTAAACCAGCTTAATGAACCCTTCAATGCTTATCTTCCCAGTTTTGTCAATCTACAATGAAAAGCAAGAAAGAGGGAATTAAATCTCTGCAGCTGACAGTACTCTGTTACAGTCTTACGCAGAACATTTTTTTTTTTTTTGCTAGTGACAGCATCATCATCATAGCATAGTGATGCTATCATCATCCACTGTGCAATGTGCAGGGGATCTAAACAAAGAATCTTCTTCCAATAAAACACAGTCTAGGAAAAATAGTTCTGTGGGACCTTACAGTTGTCTTCTTCCTCTTCTCCATTTGAAGAGCTGTAGGTTGTAAATACGGGTTCCACAGAGCAGGAACTTAGATTCCCGAGTTGGCATTTTGAATGCAATTACGCACTAGGCAGTCAGCTTCCTTGCTGCTTCAGTGGTTCTGCCCTCCCACGCGGTCTGCAGCGCTAGTCAGAAGGCACTGGGAGCACCAGGCACTCCGAGCCTTGCATGGTTTATTTTTGGGTTTAGTGCATCAAATTATTCAGCTCTCCCGACCCAGCTACCAGGAAGCCACTGACAACAGCACATACTCCTCAAGACTGGTACCTTGCGGTGTGGCTGCATTTGCAGCGTCTTCTCTTGATTGATGTAATGTTTTCAGACATTACATCATGGATTAAATCCATTATTTATACACGTGCCCCTTCCCCTCCATGGCTCCAAGATGATGAGCACATTTTTAGGTTTTATACAGGCTTCCATTTTGAATTTTGACTGCAGGCTTGTTGGAAGAAAGGTGTTTTGCAGGCATTTGCACATTCATCACAAGTCTGCCCTTCTCTGCTGGTATATGGATGTTTGTCTCCACATGTTTAGAGAAGTCGTACCTGGCTAAGTACTGTGGTATGCTCTGCTCGAGTGTAGAACTTCAGAGCAACTTTGTAAAACAGAGGTACTCACTCTGATTTGCCACTCTTCAACCTCGCTCTCCTTACGCCTCCTTGCCTCTTCAAGAAGTGCAATCTTGGCTGTATACTCTGCAAGCTCTGTAGCCTGTTGAATAATAAAACTGGAATTATAAGGACTCTTAAAAAAACCAAACCAAAACAAACAAAAAACCAAACACAACAATGAAACACTGTTGACTGAGAAAAGACCCAAGTGTTACACTCCGCTGTAATAAAGACTGAATAGGAAATTAAGAACAAAAAGTAGATTGCTCATGATAGAAACCAGTGCCACAATGATGCTATCGCATGGTCTAGTACTTCACCCCACTATGTTTTTCCCCAGAGAACAAGGCTTTGCCTTACTCAAAGGGCATAGTAACACGCCTGTATATCGTATCCTCAAACCAACTGGGTCTTACCAGCTGTTCCTGGCTCTTTATCTGGTCCATAGTTTGTCTCTCCAGCTCTTCCTTGGCCTGCAGAGCAGCCAAACGATCAGCTTCCAAGCGTTCTGCTTCCTCCTGGGCTCGTCTCCTTTCCTCCTCCAGCTGAATGGCTCTTTGGATCTGATCTGAGAGCTCTGGAAAAAGACAGATCAATGCAGTTAGTCCACAAGCCTGGTCAAAGCAAAGGGACTACAGACAGTCTCGTAGGTAACTCCAGAAGTCATGACAAGCACTTGACTCCAGCTTACAACATCCCTTCACTCTGCACCTCAAAGTAGTTATTTGCATAACACATCAAGTAACAGAATTCAGAAGTAGTCAGCTGCACATTATAATTAAATCTTCTGCAAGATATTTGTACTGAAGTCTGTAACACTGACATGATTCTGCTGCCCTTAATTGACAGTTTACTGCAAGGACCAGATGTTGCCGTCTCCAATCTGCACATCTGTGCGTTGAAACAGAAGCTTGCATTTCACTGAGAAAACTTGTTCCCAAAGTACTTTTTCTGTCAGGAGTTAAGTAAAAAGTACTTGAGAGCTGAGCTCTCGCTCACTGCTGGAAGAGGCTATACTACTAAAACCCTCTTGGCAACAGGGGAAAACAGAGTTCATGCCCTTCAGTTCCTGTCCTGGTTCCGGCTGGGATAGAGTTAATTTTCCTCCTAGTAGCTGGTACAGTGCTGTGTTTTGGATTTAGCATGAGAATAATGTTGATAACACACCGATGTTTCAGTTGTTGCTGAGCAGTGCTTAAACTAAGTCGAGGACTTCTCTGCTTCCCATACTCTGCCAGCAATGAGGTGCACAAGAAGCTGGGAGGGGGCACAGCCAGGACAGCTGACCCAAACTGGCCAAAGGGATATTCCACACCATATGACGTCATGCTCAGTATATAAGCTGGGGGGAGTTGGCCAGGGGACAGTGATGGCTGCTCAGGGACTGACTTGGCGTCAGTCGGCAGGTGGTGAGTGTTTGCATAACCTCTTGGGTTTTGGTTTGTTTTTTTTTTTCCTTTTCCCTTCCTGGGTTTTGTTTCCCTTCCCCCATCTCATTGTTTTACTTTCCATTACAATTTATTATTGTTGTTGTTATTTCATCCCACCGGGGGGGGGGGGGGGGGGGGGGGAGCAAGTGGCTGGGGGGGGGTCCGGTGCGGGGTTGGGGTTAAACCATGACAGTTCCCAAATACAATCAGCAGATTTTATGCTACTTTCATGCTTTGGATGTTCTCAGCAGTGCGTGCACATGTGTGTATTTATCCGTATAGGTGGATATTAGTAAGCCTTGCCAAGAGATCCTAGTGTCACCAGATTTAGGCTAGGTGTAGGCAGCGACCCATATAACCCTTCTATGGAGCACAATACACGTGATCTGGTCAGCCAGTACAAGTACTTTACCTTTCTCTGCTTTCTGAGTCTTCACCTCATACTCTTGTAGCCTCACCAGCAGCTCCTCCTTCTCCCTCAACATTTGCTCTTTCTCCCTCTCAATTGTCTCCCTCTTCTTCTTTTCATTTTCTAGTTGTTGCCTGTTAGAAACAGATTTCACGCTTGAAGCTCGCTTTCAGACCTAAGCTACAGCAAGGCAAGAAGCTTGGCTGGGCATCTCTCCAGGCAGTTCAATGGGAAGCGACCACCACAAAACAAGAGCCAGAAGACACAAATACACATAGCCTGTTCCTTCATCTCGTCAGAATTTTTGCTCAGTTTTGGATACCCCATTTAATAAAAACATTTGTATTTTTGTTGCCCACCACAGAAATTTAGAACACCAAATAGCTACTAGATGCAGAGAGAGAAAACCAGGACTCCGCACCGCACAGCAGAGGAGATTTAACTTTGTTATGTCTGTCATAAGGCAAGTCAAGGAGGTACGAAAACAAGAGCACTGAGGGAATGAAGACAAACAAGCCGCAAATACAGGAGAAAAGCAACATGGTTTCTTGAATCAGAAGCAACCTGCAGCCAGTGGTAGAAGTCCAATGGAATCGCTAATCCTTCTTCCTTGCCTGTAAGAGGTCTCCCAGTCCCCTCTTCTCTCTTCAGTGTACACACGTGCTCCCTGTGAAGGTTCCTCCCTTACTCCCAACCATCCTATGGTCCAACACATAAATCGGGTCCTAACGCTCAAGAGTCAGGAGAACCCCTCTCTAGGTGTGCGCCACCACGCAAGAGCCCACTGTGCCTTTACTTGCACGTTTCCTTGCAACTCTCAAGACTGCAAGCAGGACAGCAGACTACACAGCCACAGGTCCGAGCCAGAAGGGTAATGCTTACAGTCCTGCCACAGGACATCCCGAGTCCACCCCCGTAAGCCAGAGCTCTAGGGCCACACATACGCCTTATGAATGTGGGACGGCTCACAGCCCTGCCTAAGTGAAACCCATGTTACCTACCGCTGCCCTGCAGGTACAGCTGCCTGCTGAACCCTGGCAGCTTGGTGTCATTTCTCTCTGCCACCCCATCCCCGCTGTCCCCATTCAAGCTCACCTTTCCAGTTGTTTCTGGTGCTTCTCCTCCCGGGCCTGGGCTTTCATCTGTTGCACCTCAATGGTGTCGGGCTTCCTGCGCCTCATATACAGTTCATGGTTGCCCATGCAGAGCTGCAGGATCCTCTTGTTAATTCTCAGACGAGGGGCATAAAACACAAAGTCCTGGAAGAGAGACACCACACAGTCAGTTTTCCAAGCATGCTTTCTCTTCTCCCAGCTAGCTGCAGACAGATCATCTTGCCCCTAATTTCACTGTAATTGAGACATACGTGCAGGCCATTTAAATATAGCAGCAGGGACTGCCAATGTCATCTGAAGCCAAAACAATTGTTATTTATGTTCTCCATTTAAAGTCCACATAGAATTGACAAATTACTCTTCTAGAAAAAGTATCTTTCCAAGAGAATTAACAATCTCCATTCAGAGGAGACTTTGTGGAGTTTGGAAGTGTTGCAGAAGATTCTGGGTTGGCAGGTAACCATATGGGCAACTCACAGACCTCTAATACTGAGTAATTAGTTTTTAAGTTTGCACGGTTTTGTGACTGAAAGAAAGCATGAAACTAAAAATGTATTGCAGGCTATTAGAGTAACCTTGTAGAATTTCCTGACCTATTTGAATCAATATTCAAGGCACCATCTGTGTTTTTTCAGAGGAAGTGAAGAAATACCTTCCAATATCATTCTTTCCTCTCCATGGCATTTCCTAGTTAAGCTGACCTAGGCTGTTACAGGAGCGTCAAATGAAAGCTATTGTTTTTGAACCACCAAACACATGGGTTATTTTGAATAGTGGGTTGCAGGCAGTAACAAAACACAAGCTATTCTAACATTTCTGGTTCTGCAAAAAGAACAGCCCCAAATTTCTTACTATCTGTGTTATAACCAGGCTTTTACAGAAACTATACAAGCAGACTGGATCTTCTAGAAGTAAGTCTGCTAAGAAAGGGCCACGTTCATTACCTGCCTGATGATTTTTCTGAGTTCACAACCATACATGTTTACAATGCAGTCTGAACTTACACAGTGAACAAACTCTGCATCTTTGTGCCTTTTTCCGTGTACTACATGGACAGTGATATGGGCAGTGGGCAAGGTGCCACACTACCACTGTAAACCAGTACCCATTCCTTAGAATCACCCTCCTACGGATTGCCTCACTGTTAGCAAGAGGTGGAACTGAGAAGGGGCACACAGAGGCTCTACACTTTTGCATGGCAGCAGTGATCAAGTTTTTAATTGCCACAATTTTGTTGTGGCTGTCTCTGGGAAAACTAGAAGTCACGCTAGAAGCAATGAAAAGCCCTCCAAGTACTATTAGGATGAACAGGAATATGCTGACCAAGATTCGTTTTCTTCAATGCATTTTCCTAATTGACATACTGACTGCAAAAGAGGCAGTCAGCGCAGTGTGTTATGCTCCCCCACTAAATCCTGCCAGAGCCCTTCTGAGCTGCACAGGTCGGATGCTGCTAACTGTACCCGTAAGCTGTTCATCCGACCTCCTATTTCCGATAAGTAATCTTAAAAACAGTTTGTGTACCTTGTGATGAACAGGTCCTATCTTGAGGCAAGGTTGACCTACATGGAAGTAGATACTGAGGGCACGGACAGTGGTTGCGTTTGTCATTTAAGGCCGTAACCAAGGGACAAAACATTCACAAAGGACATAAAAGAATCCCTCCTTCCTTCATCCCCAGCCTCCCCATGGTCTCACACAACTGGGAGCATCGCAGCTTGGTATTTTAAAGATAATGTGCTGAAGATATTAGAGTATGTGGGCAGACAGGCCTAAAAATGAAAAAGCTTATTCTGGGCAAGGTGCCACAGGACTCTACCCATTACATTAGCGTCCATTTAAATACTGACATTTAGAATCCTCCAAATTAAAGGGGAGCTTCCAACCCACATCTTGGGTGGACTGAGTATTTTGCTGTAGTTTTAAAAAGGCAATTTTTGTAAGGAGATACAAGCATATGAAAAGATCCAGACAACTTCCTGAATGTCAGAATTAGCGTCCAGATAAATTCTTCTTTCGCACATAGCTTTAAACATAACACAGAGGGAAAAGGACAATTGAGACAGAGGGAGGAAACATAACTGAGGTTTTCAATGTTAACACCCTTCTGTTATCAGCCTCTTGCAAGTCTCCCATTTCAAACTCACTCAGGTTTACTGTTGGAGAGTGGATGGAAAGCTGTGATCCATAAACAGGAGATTCATATTTTGTAATGTGTACAACATGTCCAAGAGACTCTTCTATTGAGAAAAGCATGCCTGACAGAGACCAGCTTTCTATCTCTGTGGAGTTTTGTTGGCTTTCACTAACAGCATCACAGAAAGAAGCTCCTCTCTCCCCAAAACCCAGGTTGTTACCTGGAGGAAAGCCCTGCAGCAGCGTTCGTATCCTTTAAATTACTGGGAGGATCTTTTTCTGTTAGAGAGATTTATAAGCCAAGGCCAAACTGCTTATTATTTCTCAGGGCTGCACTTACCCACCAAGGCCAAGTACTGGGGTGGGGTGGGGGAAGAGAAGAAGAGGAGGCCTTTCTCAACTATTCCAGTAGTTTCACAAGACTGACAGAATGAGATCCACCTATACCAGTTATTCCACTTTACGTTTTCAACAGGTCAAAGTTGCTAATTCTTCACTAAAATAACTCTGAAAACATGTTTCTAAGTATTGAAAAGCAACATGCACATTCCAGTTCTCCACAGAAATCATATCCTTGCCATTTACCCTAGTATTCAAGAAAGGCCGATGAACACCATGGTCCTCAACCGGCTTTTACTTTCAGCAGCATGGAAGTGAGCAGTGAGCATTAAGATGGGAAGCCATATGCATCCATGTGGTTTTGCAGTAGCATTTGAATGATTTTTGTGGTTTGGTTTTTTTTTTTTTTTTTTTAAATGAACAACAACAACAAAAAGATACCCACCAGCTTCCATGCACTGAAAGAAGCGGGGAGAGGACTAGTCTCAGTATAATCTGGCTACACAGAAGACTCACAGAACTAGTGCAAAATTCTGATTTAAGCATAAGGCTACCTAGTTTGCTAGAAAAAAAAAGGACTTGGCAGTTGTAAAATCCTTGTCTTTCTCCATGTTAGATACCACCATAAGCCCTTTATTTATGCTGCACAGAAAACCAGACAGCTCCAAATACACCCTAAATACTAAGGCTCATTTTGCATCTAGAATATCTGCAGCTTTCTCCTCTCCAAAGACTACTTTATTTTGAGATGAAGCAGTATTAGTTGTTCATATGCAGTACCCAGGAATCCATTCTAGATACACTTACCGGTGCCTTCTTGTCAATAGGCTTTATAACAAACTTCTTGTCATTGAAAGAGATGTTTCTGATTTCGCTCCAGGGGAACCCAATCTTTGGAGTCAGTCTGGAAAGAAGAGAATATTTTTAAGAGATGCTGCAACGAACATTCCCCCCCCCCCCCCCCCTCCTTCTAACACACAGACTCAGTGGGATGCAACTCTTCTCTCTGTTGGGAGAGCTGTGTGAAATCAGCCGTTGAACCAAAAACCCACAGGGAGTAGGGAAAGAAGCCCAGTCACCTCCCTTACAGGGTCTCTTCTCTCCCAGCTCTTCCTTGCTGCTTAAGAGTTCCGTTCTGTTGGTTTGTTTAAAATTACTTCTTTAAGCTTCACTCATCATTTGATATTTCCCTCTGCTTTAATTTCTCCGGACTCTCGCATATAAAAAGCATCGAGTTATTCATGAGATCAAGTGTTTCCAAGCCATTCCAGTACTTCACCCTGACATACGTGCCCAGCTCTACAGCAACTTCTAATATTACAAGGACTTGCGTATTTGACTGTAACTAATTCCTTTAATTCCCCCCAACCAAATATTTCAATTTTTATGTTTAATATCACATTATTATTCTTTTATTCTTCTCTTATCAAGGGAGGGTATATTCTCTAGAGATAGCAGTTAACGATTAAGAATTGTGTCTTACATAAATGATGATAACAAGATTATTGCTTGTTTGTATCTAACCCCTCCAACATATGTCTCTGACACACACTGAAGTGCTGACAATTATTTTTAGCAAATGGTTTGAAGACGCAAGTATTTAATGTTTAACACTTAGCGAAACGTCTGTCATCACGGTGAACCACTCAAACTCTAAGAATCCTTTCTGTGGAGCTCACTGGTTAAGGAAAAAAGCTGGCAATTTTGGAGGAATTTGACTCATTGTCACAGAGGTGGAAAGCTACTACATAGCATGATTTCGCTGGGCCCAAACATAAAAAAAACCACCAACAAAAAACTTGCTTTGTTTAAAATCAGACATCAAGAATAAAATACATCCTCTTCAGAACTTACCATTCCCTAACCTTTAACTCAACTGCAAGATTATGCAAATGTGTGTAACATTAAGTAAGAACTGTGAAGAAAATTATTTGATTAGACTAAGATTAATTACTCCAGCCTCCGTCACATTAGCTTCAGTGTTTCAACCCTAGATAATACAGTATGACAGACAACTGAAATAATTCACTTATTAAGTTCTATTGTAGATTCTCCTCTTTAATGCAGAAAAAGAAAAGCCTGAAAATACCTAGAAGCGGGACACTGACATACACTGCAGTGTAGAGGCTTGCACACATATAGCATGGTCTCATTTTCCTCAGGTTGAACTTCAACAAAGAAATCTCTGCTTTTTCACAAGGGTTTTTTTTTGGCCCCAGTCCCCAAATTTTGCACGTACAAACCAGAGGCAAGGTACACATTACTATTTTTCTAGTCCCCGTATTTGCTCAAAAGACTTAATTACATAGTAGCAAGAGTTACAGCAGAAACAAGCCATTTATTCCAGCACTGTACTTGTTTTGCAAACGCTCTTGATAGCTCTTTACAGTCAACGGCTATATTCTGTCTGCTTCTGCAGCTTGAAAAACCTGTTTGTGTGACCATGGTTACATAGCAAGACTAGTCATTCAAGACTGAAGTATTACATGAGCGAAACTACTTGTCTTTCAAGTGACACTCCTTGTTTTCTGGGTGACAGCACACATTAGCATTACAGAAAAGACTGCATTTCTCTTTGTCATCTTAATAGAAGCTCCAGAAAGTTCCAATTAACATTTAGGTTGCATTCAAAGCTTTTTGGAGGTAAAGGTGTAGAACAGGTGAAATCCCCCCTGTATTACAATGATAGTCCGTTATAGATTAGTGACATGAAACCAAGACTTGGAGCGTAGGGGAGGGAAGGAACCAAAAAACCCCAAACGGTCTAGACAGCAACGCTTCATCTAGAAAATGTCTGTTTTAACTCCCCTTCAATCCTTCAATTGTGGAGTATTAGAAAAGACTAGCAGGCTTAGACACAGCTGTTCTCACCTTCCTTTTATGTTTATTTATAGATGTAGTCTATCATTTCCCACCTACTATCCAATTAATAATGGCTCTGCCTTTACCGGAAGGGCTGACTAAAACTATGCGTACCTCAGCAAGACCTCATTGCATTTCTCAGTCACAGTAACTATATAGATTAACTCCTCCCTGGGTCCTGGGTGTTATCTGGCTTTGGTTTCATGTCCACCCCATAATCTGTCTTTTTCAAAACCAGGCAGTTGTATGCACATCTATCATTAGTATGCACTACTATCTATATAGTACCTGTGCCCTGCAGGGGTCCGTATTGGGACCGGTACTGTTTAATATCTTCATCAATGACATAGACAGTGGGATCGAGCACACCCTCAGCAAGTTTGCAGATGACACCAAGCTGAGTGGTGAGGTCGACACACCAGAGGAACGGGATGCCATCCAGAGGG
>NW_008795490.1:6190041-6215827 GCF_000699145.1 Aptenodytes forsteri
CGGGGCTCTGAGCAACCTGATGTAGTTGAAGATGTCCCTGCCCACGGCAGGGGGGTTGGACTAGATGACCTTTAGAGGTCCCTTCCAACCCAAACTATTCTATGATTCTATTCTATTCTATTAACTTCAGTATAGGAATGGCCTTAGATGTCCAAACGCTCTGCAGATATGTTAGCCTATCTAGGTTCTTGTGTGGTATCCACTGCTGGCATACCTGGCAACCTGACTCAAGGAAAAGTTTGGTAAACTCTAAGTTCAGGGTTCAGCTCTACAACTGTGCACGATTTACCAGATGGCATTATACAACTGACATCTCTCTTTATACGGTAGGTAGCATTAGCAGGTCAAGCTACAAAGGTCAGGAAAGTCATGAAAGCATAAGTGATGCACAAGCTCATTTCCTAGCACAGCTTCACCTACTGATCCAAAACCGGAACACGAGCAAGTTCTAAACTTTGCCCTGATCCTGTAAATGAGAAATTCCCCTTGGCTCCCACAGCAGCCCTCTCACTCTGGGAGATCAGAGGTGAAGGGGGGGGGGGGACTTTTCATAGATGTTGAGCCCCAAGGCATCAACCCCCAGCCAAAGGTCAGTTTCTTATTCTTGATTTCAAAGTAGTTGATTCCATACATCTCCAGGTCTTGCTTGAAAAGCCTTACTTATCATCCTTTTCATAGATGTTGAGTCCCAAGGCATCAACCCCCAGCCAAAGGTCAGTTCCTTTCTTATTCTTGATTTCAAAGTAGTTGATTCCATACATCTCCAGGTCTTGAGCAATCTTCAGGTATTCCAGCATGGCATTCTCTCTGGTTGAGACAGGAAGGAGAGCAGATGTTAGCTTCTCATTTATCTGACTATGTCAGAAAGCACAAAGTCCTCAAGAGAAACAAGTAACTTTTCCTAAACCAACACATCAAACACAAGAGTTAAAACTGAACATTCAGCATTTGGGATTCACTTTTGGAGTTACGATATTACACCTATGAAAACACACACACACAGAGTACTCCCATTTACCAAGCCCTAGTATTTCTGGACAGAAAATTAGCAACATTCCTCTCTTCCAGCATTCATCCTTGTCTCAAGGTACAGTCAGTGGGAAAGGTATAGTACCTGAACTTTCCCCATCTGCCAATGCAAATGCTTCAATGAATGTAGTGTTAGACTCACACCTGTACTTTTTTTCCCCACTCAAAGTCATCACTGATACACTGTGCCTAGGTCCAGGATTTTCAGGAAGCCATCCAAGAGACTGTTCTCAGCACAAGTGTGAAAGTCCTATTGAGTTTTACCATGTGATTTGATATTGGACTAGAAAAAATACACCAAGAGTTCCCCCACACAGGCAACTCTTGGAGTCTATTTCAAAAGCACATGTTGTAGAACTGCAAGCTTAAGGTAATCAACCAGCGACAAAGTGACTGGCCTAGGGACCAATACAAAACACTTACTTGAGCATGCCACTGTGTTCAGCATGCCACACCTGGATCCGTTCTTCCCACTGCTCTCTGGAGAGTTTATGCTGGTCCATCACCCTACACAAAGAAAGAGATATTAGAGTTTGCGTCCTGCAGTATCCATTGATGCTGATCTTTGCTACCAGTCTTACTGAAAAAATCAGTCCCACACTGATCAGGCCTTACTGAAGCCAAGAAGATCCTACTCAGCCCAAAGTTGTATTCTGTGAAGCGGAGTAATTCAGAATGAACAAAACACCTCTGCAAAGCCTTTCTGGTCACTGACCAGAGACATGAGAGGAGTAAGCAGAACACTGCAAAAGAATCACATACACACTGTAGACACCAGAGGGTTAAAGCAAAGCAAAAGCTGGTGTCATTGCACAGTGTCTAATTCCAGGAGAGTGTCCTCAGGAAGTGTAAACAGAGGCCATTTGTCTGATAACATACACTTATCCTGTGTGGGGATGGACTACGTAGCCTCAAGACGTGCTTTCCAGATACAGGATTTTTAGGACCGTACATTAGGATTAAGGACACACAACCCAAACTTCTCCAGGGATGACACATTCATGACTGAAGGCTGCTCTTTTCTTCTTAAAGAGAAGACATTCATACTGCCAGGTACCAGCATGGCAGCAATGTTTAGGAAAGAAAAGCTGAATTCAGAAGTGTACTTCCTCTCCCTAGGACCCAAGGAGAGAGCACAAAAACATACTCTGACAGATAGAAATAGAAATAAAAGAAGGAAAAAATCAAATGCATACAGTTCAATTAAAAAAAAAAAAGTCATGCTTTCAGTGAAACTCTGTATTTAGCTAGAATGCAAATTCTTGACTTTTAAAAAAACCAACAAAAAAATGCAAAAAAAAATTGGGAGACTGCATCAACCGACTCCTTCACCTTTGGGGGATCAGACGCTCTGAATTGAGGTATCCAGGCTTGTGCACATCTTTGTTGTAATCTCCAAATTTGGCCTGCACAGCATAGGAGCCAAGAAGTACTGCTGTTTCAGGAGGACAGTAGATCTCATCGCTGAGGATCCCTTCCTTCACCTGCAGGAAGAAGAGCTTCTGCGTGATGTCCTGGATCAGCTCTTCAGACACATCCTCTGGGAAGAACTTTGCGCGGAATTTGAATTGGAGGGGATTCTCCTTTCTGATTTCTTGAGCGGAAACCTGAGGACAGAGGCAACACCACAGCTGACCAGGGTTGCAAACAATAGAAAAAATTGCTTTTACACAGAAAAAGCAATTTGGGGCATTTGCCTTAAGAGGTGAGTGACTGGCAACTCATTACTGAGATTCCTTAATTCCGGCTGCTTACTGGTATGAGAACACAGGGGAGACTCACGTTTTCCAACTAAGCCAGTAAAATTCTGCTTGCACAGCAAACCTTGGTCACTGGAGAATGATTTACCATGCTGGATCAGATGGCAAACCCATCCAGTATTGTATGCGTTTGACAGAGAACAACCCCCTGTCATTAAACAGGTATGTCACTGACTGCCGCATCAAGAAAAACTGTTCATACCCTCATAAGAATTGCAAGTCCACAAACAAGAGCACATCAGAGGCACTTGCGCTCTGTTAAAACTGCCCAGCCTTGAAGCAACCTATCTTTCTCATTAGTGCAACAACTGATCCTGCACAAGCAGAGACTAAAACCATCACTAGCCAAGATGTTCCTCCAGACACAGCAAGAATAGCTGCTTCTATCCAACAAAGTACCGTATCAAGCTGCTGCTGTATATCTGACAAACGCTATAAAGCTTTCCACAATTCACACAGAGAGAAAGGGCAAACTTCCACCATGCCACAGCTCCCCCAAACAGTTCCCATGGAGGTCACAAAGTTTTCTCTAAAAATAAGCTTGGAGTTATGAGAATTAAGGAACAATCAACAACAGGTACAAGGTTTATAAAGTTGCGGCAAATAACACATCTGGAATCATGTAAGCTTTAAACTTTGTTCAGCAATTAGCCCAAAGTCTGTTACCTTTTTATCAAGCTTCAGCCAAGTCTGGAATCCTTTGTTGTCCACATACTGAAGACCAAAGTACCACACTTCGCGCAAACCTATGGTTTTAACCACCTGCAACAGAAAGGTGAAAAAAAGTTATCGTAGGTAACAGTTCACTTGAGGTCCAGGTATCCTCTCAAGTCCCGCATCACCTGCGGGTGCAGGCAACAGCCTAAACCTACTCATCTGGCATCTCTTAATTTCATCTTGTAGACAAAGATATACAGCTGCCATAGTAGATGACAGCAATGGCATAGGCTAAGCTACTTGTCCCACCAGTTCCTAGGAGGAGACGATTACTGGGGAAACCAGGAGAGACAAACAGGGCGAGTGACAGGCCACCAACTGCTGGACTGGTACATTGGCAGCAGGTGGGGCTTCTGCTTCCTTGTATCTACTGGCCCTTCTTAAAACTGTACTTGGTGAAGCAGACAATTTACTTCTCTCACCAAAGCTTATGGTGAGATGGTCTGTAATGGTGTTAGTACTAACTACAACTAGTTAGCAGTACTAATGGCTCAAGTGATTTTGTCTGCCAGTCAAAGATTATTTGGCTGGAGGAAGCAACTGAATTTTACTCTCACCAAAGCTTATGGTAAGATGGTCTGTAATGGTGTTAGTACTAATTACAACTAGTTAGCAGTACTAACGGCTCAAGTGATTTTGTCTGCCAGTCACCAAAGATTATTTGGCTGGAGGAAGCAACTGAGGGATGCTTCACACAGCTGCTGCAGTAAGCTCCCTGTGCGGTTTTGAGAATTAAGACAAGCTGCACGTATTCTCAGTCAAGGGTATTCTTTTTTTAAACTCGCACAAAGGCTGGTTTTGAAGGACGAAAATATATCGATGGCCCAACATCAGGACAAATTTCATTTCATATATTGTAAATACTAACCAGATGAAAGATCCAGAAACACCATCTGTTGACTGGATGGCACACTTGCTAGTAAAAATAGTCCTGTTTGGACATGTTCCTTTTTCTCAGTGGAGGAGATAGCCTAAAAGTTCCTGACCTCCTACTCTTGACCGCTTGTTCCTATAGCCCAGTAGTTTGCTGACAGCTCATCTACCTGTAAGACTGTGCTCTAGACAGAGACGAGATCTGGAAAGATCCACTACATACGTATCTGGATCACTTCCTTGATGTTACTTGCAGAGTAGCCCCTCAAAAAGTGATGTGGGTATCACCATAGGGAGCTGAACTGTGTGGAAGGCAAGAGCTTTTTAAAACTACTTTGCAAGTTAGGAAAGCGTGACAGACTTGAGAATCTGTTACAGACATGTAACATGCAGTTACATGTGCTTCAACAAGTTTAAGATCTCAGCCAAGGATCTGTTTCACTCTCCCCATTTATAGTATTGCTGGAGACACTCTAGCTGGACAGCAGACACTAGAGAGACAATGATTTTAGGATATTTAATTAGTTTTTGATGTAGTTTCCCTTAAATTTTCTTACTGGTGAGCTAGAAGCCAGCAGTCTGCACCTGGAAGCCAGAGCTTCCCAGGGTTGGTAAGGGAGACGGAGAAAAATGCACCATCCTGATTAGCACTCTGAGAATTACCATTTGTATGACATTGCTGAATAACAGGCAATCTCTAAAGTTTAGTGACATAAGCAGACCAAGAAAACTGCATAGTAGTATGAAAAATGTCACTAAGCAAACACAATTTTTAAGGATAAAGAGGTCAGTGCCTACTAGTTGAGGAAATGAGATGGCTTCACAGCTAGACACTGCGGGCTGTATTCAGTAGGCTACAGTTTATATATTCTATTTCAACAGGGCCATAAGTAGCTAGTTATAACGAACTAGAGTTTCTGTTAAAAAAAACAACAACAAAAACCACCAACAAACAAAAAACCCCAAACCCCACAACTTTTAAAAAAGAGCTGGGGTCTGAAAACACTTCAGCTTTTCCTTGACTGAAATTCCTTTTCCTTCCTGCCCCAAAGTGGCTTGTTTCAGCACAGAACAGCCAAGTTTTCTGACAGCTGGATGTATTTTTAGAAGGGTCAGAACTGGGCTTTACCAATCTAGCAGAAAAGCAGGGGTATGTTGAGCGTGGTACTTCCTGTTGCACAAAAAAAGTATTGCAACTTTGTTAAAATAGAGAGTTGCATAAATCAAGCAGTTATCAGGTCATTATCTCTGGATGTCTCTTACAACAGAAAAAGTACACTTTTTCTATAAATCACGTTAGAAAGCTTGCAGAAGTTATGTGCTTGCCAAAACCTAAAGGCAAGGAAGGAGAGAGTATTAAGCTAAACTTCACAATTTGACCATTTAGGTTCCAATACAAAGAACAAAGACATGAATGTTTTAGTCTATATTCCGGGAAATGGTTTGTAAACTTCCTCCACAGTAAAACAAGGAAGAACTAAGAACCAAGGCATTATATTCAAGATTCACACCTCCCCCCTGCTCCTCAAATGCATGAAGCAGCAAGTCTTAGGTCTGCCCATTCCACCCAGAAACGCATTCATTCCCAGAAACTGCCAGTGACACGCTTTCCTCCATTTGAATCTCTTTTCCTCGTGGCCAGGGTGGCACACGACTGCCTGGGAGGTACTCTAGCCAGCTGCAGTGCCCACTGCATTGGTTCTCGGGACACCTCAGACCATTGCGGCATAAACTCTGCATGGGTCTGGCTTGAGAGGAGCTGAACTCCATATTCACAGGTTTCCACTATTTTCCCCTTTCTGTAAAAGGGAGCTATATTGCACCTTACGTGCAGGATACACTTACGCTAGCAAAGCCTAAAGCACAAGGGCTCTGCCAGAAGTTTTGCTATCTGACAGCCAGGCCAAGAAATTATCTTGTGGTTTTTAAAAACAGCTTGCTTCTTCAACGCCCTTTCCCCCCACAGCGGTTCTGCAGTTCAAGTTGGGCCACTCCCCATACCTGTGAAAACCTGTTGCCTCCATAGGCTTTATCTGAGTGTAAACTCCACCCGAGATAAGGGCCTAGTAAAAGGCTTGCACAGCAGAAGTGAAGAGAGGACGTCAGAACAGTTGCAGCTAAACATACAGTCTTCACCTTCTCCGGTTTTGTGCTGCGCGCTTCTACCTTAGTCTTCCCTTGATGTGCAGACGTGCACTCCAACAAGGTATGGACTACGGATAAGAATTTCCAATCACAGGTTTTAAACCCGAGCCATAGGATGCAAGGAGCAAATCTTCATGAGGTGATAGTCTATCTCAATAGTGCAACAAGTGCTGCAACAAGCAGTCTTCAGAAGTCCAGAACTACCTAGACAGCAAGCTGTAAGTATCTTGGATCTGAAGCATCCTGCCTTTTTCCATGTTCTCAGGATTTTGTGCTTCTCAGCTGGAGGTCAAGAAAGTAGTTTCTCTTCTGCCAGAGGGATGACCCTGACTCTTAACAGATGTAAACGTTAATGAATATATGGAGGGAAAAAAGGCCTCATTGAATCCTTGTCATAAGGAACATAGGACATACTCACACTGTCTGATCTAAGGCATTGCTTTTAAAAACCTGGCTTTTAGTCATTTGGATTTTTGTACCCTCAGAGATGAAACCCAAGTTCTCTGTTTCGGGTTAACATAGAAGGAGCTGGGGGAGGAAGTTACGCTGCTGCAAGGGTGATCAGCAGTGAATGGAAGGTCAAACACCAAATGCTGGTTCCGTATGCACTTCACCAAATTTCCAGTCAGTGAATACTTGAAGTTTATCCCAGATCAGCAATAATCAAAACGAATTAAAGATAGATTTAATGCTAAACACAACTTGTAGTACTCTATTTTGTACTGTGAAGTTCTGTAGTGATTATAATTTCACTCCCTGCAAGAACCCACTGAATGTGGGGTTTTTTTTGTTGGGGGCTTGCGTTGGTTGGTTTTTTTTTTTTGGGGGGGGGTAGTTTGGGGTTTTTTTTTTTGGAAAAGTACTTCTCCCTGCACAGTTGCCATAAGGCCTAGCAAGTTCTAGCTAATTCGTTGATTTTGGAAAAGTACTTCTCCCTACACAGTTGCCATGAGGCCTAGCAAGTTCTAGCTAATTCGTTGAAACGAGAAATTGTACCAACAAAAACTTAGAAGGAATGGACATTGTTTAGCCAGTTCTGCCTACTTGAGTTAAAGCTCAACCACCCTTTGCTATCAAGGCTAGCAGGGTGTCAACAAGGGTAGAAGTGCAAAGGAATTGCTGTAACACTTCATAAACAGCTTAATATGTGTAACTGAAGTCTGCATAGATCAATTCTTAGTTTTCAGGGTTCCAGCAGGAATAACTAGAAGCAAGTTGTTTGGTTTTTTTTTAAATTCCAGAACAGTAAGTTAAATTTTTCTGCTGAAATCTAGGCCTTGCTTCAGTTTTATAAGAGCAAGCTACTTAAGAAAAGAATAAAAGTTTTACGAAGTGCTCTTTATTTTAGTTGTCTTTATCTGACCTTTGTAGGACCATCTCCAAACAGACCTGTATATTGTTAATGCAGTAGCAGGAAGAATAACAGTAAGGGAGGAGAGTCTTGGCTACTTATGCCCTCCACTTCCCTGGGAACCCCTGGAGGCAGGCTGGACAAGTCTCTGCTCCATCCTGCTGCACAGGGGCTTCTTATAAGGCAGTTTATTTGAGTTGTCTTTATCTGACCTTTGTAGGACCATCTCCAAACAGACCTGTATATTGTTAATGCAGTAGCAGGAAGAATAACAGTAAGGGAGGAGAGTCTTGGCTACTTATGCCCTCCACTTCCCTGGGAACCCCTGGAGGCAGGCTGGACAAGTCTCTGCTCCATCCTGCTGCACAGGGGCTTCTTATAAGGCATGTTGCTATAGTTGCTGCATGGAGATCACAAACTCTTCTGGTTTTCCAGTAGTTTGGCAAACTCAAACACCTGTGGCAAGTGGCTACCTCCAACCCAGCTCCTGAATGAATGCAGCTATGCCTACCCCTTTGTCAGTCATCTGAAGACCTGATTCTGAAGAGTTTTATGCACAGGGACAACATTTCAACTTCAGAATTTAAGAAATAAGTAAGAGCTATGCTGTATTTCAAAGCAAGAGGTGCATTTTTACACGCTACCTATGCTGGCTAGACATTTTAGATCCCTTGTGACACCTCATCACCCAACACTGCTAGGAAGACAGGTTTCACTGGAACATAACAAGCCTGCAAGAATTCTTGCTTTTTTCTTTTACTGTGATGGAATTTAGAGATCTTAGTTCAGACCAGGACCTTTTGATTAAGAGATGGAGAGAAGAAAGAAAGGTAGGTTTGGAATCCAGTCTTAAGAAAACACTATAGTCTGAAATGTACTCCAAGCTTAAACAAGAGCCCATACCAACCCTTTACTGACCTGGTCAAACAGCTGTTTGCCTGTAGTGTTTGGCTGGATGGCAAACTCCAGCTCTGCATCCATAGTAACAACTCGAACATTGATCTAAGGAGAAAAACAAAAAGCATTGTTTAAGATGTATTGAAAGCTATTTCTCAGTGTTAACATAGTACTTTGTGTACAACACAGTCTCCACGCTTTCATGCACTACCATAAGCTCTATAATATACACACTTAAGCCTCAATTAGATTTATTATCACACCAGCAAACTTAATTGGGGCACTGACTTTGCTGTCTTATCCAGATTGCTCTGCAGGTTTTCCTACTCAACACAGGATTGGACTGAGCTTCTGGGGGCATTTTAGAGTTGACCATTTCCAGGCCTAAACCCCCGTGGAATAAGAGCTCCTATGAGTGCACAGCATAGCTGCCTGCAGGCCATCCCCTGGATTACGAAAGGCCCTAATGACTAAATTAAATTTAAGACTTATAATTTAACTTCCATTTATATTAGAGCTGGAATTAATCTGAGGTTTTAGAGGCAAAAGGCTGCAGATTATTCTTACAAAGCAATCAGCATTAACCTGATAAACATTCATTCTTTCCCTCAAAAATCTACTCCGCACATAAAAACAGCAGTTATGGGTACTGAACGAGTTATGAGTACTCTACAGGGCAAGAGCTCACTAAGCTATTGCCGTTAGTGAAGAAACAACATAACCAGATTTACTGCAGTGGCAGAAGTAGACTGCAAGACAGAGGTTACTCTTGTATGCAGAAGGCAAGACTGTTTAATGACTTGAAAAAGTCTATTAGCAGTTAATCAGGAGGCAAAAGCAGCAACTAAGCTTGCAGGAAATAGCATAAGGACCAGCAAAATGGCAAATCAGGAAAGGATTATCTCTGCTGTTCCGACTACAGGAGACTATATCGTTTGCAATATTATACTATGTCTCAAAAAACCCAACAACCCCAAAACAAATTAAAAAACCAAAATGGGATGATCGTTAGAACAAGTTAGATTTGTAGCTTGGTATTTTCAAGGAAAGAGAAGACAATGTGGATATGTAAACACAAGGCCAGACAACAGGTAAGCTACAGGCAGATAAGATTTCATGACAATTTCCAACATTTTATAAGCGTCACATTACAGAAAGCCAGAGCTAATAGACCAGGAGAGCCTGCTACAGCTGTGGCACTGGTGCCCAGCGCAGAGGTGCACATTTGAAGAAACAAGAGGAAGGGGCAGAAGAGGAATAGAATCACTCACTACAAAACCTTGACACTGCAGCAGTTTCCAGCCACTTAATTCTGTATCTTTAAACTTTAGGATAAATATCAGGTAAAACAATGTTACAGTTAACACAGAACCGTGAATAAAACCAGTTGCCTCAGCTAGTTTTAGTCAAATATATTAGAAAATTTTGCATTCCTTTTTTAGTGAGACATGAAGGCATTAAGTGTCTTTTAGCCTTTATAGAGTTGTTTCTTTTTCCTGCTCTCTCCCAGATGACAGAGGACCCTCCTATAGAAAGATGACTGCTTATGTGCCCTGTCACTTTCAAGCTGTATTTTTAAAGCATTGTCCTTTAAATTAGGATTTTTAGAAAAAAAATCCTCTAAAAGCAAGAAGAAAGAACAAGCAAGAAGGGAAAAGGAGCTCTTAGAAAACCTAACTGTAGCATTTGGGATCCATAATGGAGCATGGAAGTATGCTTAAGGCTTTCTTCCTGTGCCTTAAGAACCAAAGGTTTCCCAAACAGTGTTTCCAGTTTAGCAAGGGAGGGGAAGTTCAGATACCAAATTCTCAGGAACAGCAAGACTGCAATTCAAAGATGTGACCTTAAAAATCTCCTGTTGCTTAATCCCTCTCAACAATAAATCCCTAATCATATTCTAATCCCTATCTACCCCCTTCAAGAAAAACATATGCTCGTAATCTGCAGTTTTGTATTGTGCAAGTTATTTGTACTTCTGGCTGAACCACCACAGTGGATGTAAAATAAGTATCACTTTACAACCTAAAGAACTTAAAAGGATGTGCTTCCCACTCCTTACCAGAAAACCTGCAGGATGTTGTCTGAGCACAGAATTCCAGTCAGTACTATAGTATGCTAATCTTTATCTCCTTAGCAGTTATTTGCTAGTAAAAAAAAAAAAAAAAAAAAAAAGGAAAACCCCCTAGTCTAGGGAAAAACTCTGTATATCTTTATCTCCTTAGCAGTTATTTGCTAGTAAAAAAAAAAAAAAAGGAAAACTCCCTAGTCTAGGGAAATACTCTGTATTACTCCAACCCTAAAAGACCTTTCTGGATACAGTCCCCCTCCTAAAGGATCAGCTACAGAGTGAGCTATTTAGTGCTAAAGCCATTTACCTGCTACATCTTTTAAGAATTATTTTAGTATTAAGACCGAAAACTGAAGTCATCGGCTTTCTGCTTCAATCATTTAAAGCCATAAGCATGCAGGAACATGACTGCTTGGTTATCCAAAAGCTTTCAAGGACACTTGGGGCATGTGGTAAAGGTTAATTTCTGTGTTCTCAAACGACCCGCAGGATACAGAGGAATTCCCTGGTGTGCCCTCAAACTGCTAACCACATGACAGGCAGAGCAAGAAGAGACAGGGCCGCAAGCAGTTGTCACTTCAATGAGTCAATGACTGCCTGGGAAAATCCTTTGAGTCTCCTTCCTGCCATATTAAGTCCTCTTGCTTCTCATCTGCAAACCTTAGCCTTGATTTCACAAAGAACATAATGGTTTTAACAGCATTTCTAAACAGATGTCCTACAACCACTCCACACAAGCTTTTAGCCACAGAGAAGCTGGTAGTGAAGCAGGCAAACAGAGTTTAACCCAACTGAAACCCTGGTTGAGACAGTCTGAAGAAACCTTGATGTCTGTTAGGCTGAGAGAAGGTAAGTTTGGCATTCAGCTCAGACCACATGAAACTCCCCATGGCGCCAAGACAATTAAATCAAAACCCAAGGTGCTAACCAATTCAAGATATTGTTGGGGAGGAAAAGAGGGAACAACTCAGACTAATTTCTATCAGCAACAAAAAGAACAAGACACAGTTAAGACAACTTTCACAAGTGAAGTCCTGCTTACCCTGTGAAGGCAAGGCAGGTCATTTGCAAGATCCTTACCAAATCCTGGCAGTATCCCAGGACAAAATTGAAGCCATAACCAAAAAGAAAGCAGTTTTTAACTGTTTCAGAACACAGGTGCTTGGAGGGCGGAGTAGAGCATATGGCTGTTATACATGAAATAAGAGTTTTTAAATGCATGCTAAAAATCCTAGACAGTAAGATGTAACTTCCTTCTCAATAGGCTGATGGCATAACACTTTATGGTTATACTTTTATGTCTGAGACTAACATACTTAAAATTAGTGACAAATAGGGCCTTAGAAGGTTTGCTTGTGTGTACAAAAACATTACAGAACACAAGGTTTTCATCTTCCCCTGTCCTAGGATGCATAAAATTGCTAACAAATTTGATCCAGAGGGGAAAAAACATGCTGTTGAAAAGGCAATGCCATTCGCATTAAAAGGAAAAAAAGCTCCATGAATTATAAGAAACAACAGAAACTGAAGACCTTACTACACTGAATGAGTGAACACTAATTCCATGACTTCAGACTATTCAGGGTGGACTGTAACATGTTACCTACATTTCCCACTGGGACAAGAGAGCGGAAGTAAAACGTAAGATGGAACTGAAGAGAACTTCACAATTTAAATAATCGTAACACTATGGAAAGTTCTTGTACTAGAAGTTACAGTAGTTAGAATGGGATCTTCCTCACTTTAGCAGTGCCCTCAAGTCATGCATTTACTCTTACTTTTTTGGGGTTTTTTTGTTAAGACAACATCTCTTCTAATGCTGTCAGTAGATCAATCCATGGGACACTGTGGCCTTTCAGAGACTGTGCACCATACAGTATCTAACTTGGAAAATTAAAGTGCCATTTGAAAAACATTCAGAAAACATCATCTCTTAAGGAGGCAACACATTGCCAACCAGCTCATCATCTTTGTGTAAGATCCAAGACCTAGATAGGAACCGAAGACTACTGCCTCTTTAATCCCTGCCTCTCATAAATGCAGTTTCCAGGCGTGTTGGACACTGTGCATGCACAGGTAGTTTTTTTTCCTAAAGTCTGACTTTTGAGCTACAGCCTGTTGGTCCAGAATCTGTCTCTGGTCGCAGGCAACATGGTATCTTTGAAGTTGACCATCCACCTCCTGATATTTAACTGCTCCACTGTAAAACATCAGACGGAACAGGAAAAAGCCCACAGCCCTCACACACAGTAAGTCATCACAGATATTTTGCATCCTGATGCATGAAATCCAATACCCCTTAAGATCACTTGCATAATAAAATAGCTCAGTGAAACGATGAAGTTGTGCAAGTCATTTAAAATACCATACAATTTATTTCCAGTGAATCCATAAGATAAAAGGCAGTAAATACCAACTTTTACCCATATACACAAGACAAACCAGTACTTAAGGTGTTGCATATCATTATCAGTATGCAGCTCTAAATGCCTCAGACAATGCTCAGGAATGTTTTCTTCCTCTTTCCAAGGAGGGATAAAGACCAGTCTCTTAAATAGCAGGTTTACAAGTGCAAATGCTAGTGAAGTATCTTTCCAAACGATGGCAATTAGCGCTACGATAATGGCGAAACCTAGATAGGCATGCCTTCTTTCTTCAGTCACTGGATGCCTGGAAATCCCAGGCAAGTAGCTAGTACACGTAAGCAAGATCAACCACATAGCACAGAGGGGATAAGGGTTTTTTTTTCAAGTGCTGCAGCTGCACAGCACATACTGTGAAAAACAGCACACAGGCCTGTTAAGGTTTCTTGCACATACGCAAACTGACCGTGTAGCACATGGACATGCTTGTGCTGAAGGAATATGGCAGTCTTAACAACAAATAAGAGAAAACAGTAGTATTAAGAATACTATTAAGAAAGCAGTAGCATTAAGCTTGCATCCTCACTTCTGCAGGTCTACTCTTCCACCACACAAGCAATAACTACTATTGTACTTGTAATAAATAACAGACAAGCTTTTTGCCCTGAGTTGCAATGCATCTGCATGGATGAAGTAATCTCATTTCAACCTTAGCAACCAGACTTGTTCACAGACATGTATACTGATTAGGTCTCTGGTAACAGGAAAAGCAATTTCACATAGCAGCATCAGAAGGGCACTGAAACTGCTCTCTATTCTTCCACCTTCCATGCATTAGTGTTTGTTGGTTCCATGCCCAGCAATAAAGAAAGATCTTGTGCTATTTGGTAGAATAACTGTAGTCCCAGCTCCTGGAAACTATTTTGGGAAAATTTTCAACTTTGATTAGGGAAAAAGCCCTAGAGGCTCCACAGTTCAGAGCAGCAGTGCTGAATGACACTTCAGTGTCTGCATTTCTCTGTCCTCTGCAAGTTACTGAAGTCAACAGCTAATGGTTCTGAGGCTGTGGAGGGGAGAGGACAACTCTGGGAGGGTAAGTAGCTTGAATAACCCAAGAAACCAGAGAGATATTAGTTCAATTTATTATATTATTCTCTAGTATTTATAAACACCAACATGTACATCTTAGTCATATGGTTTAATTTTAGGTCGTCTGGTGAGGAGCAGGGAGTTGGACTCGATGATCCTTATAGGTCCCTTCCAACTTGAGATATTCTATGATTCTGTGTCAATAGAACAGCTGCACTTGCAGCCAGTTCTGTTTCTTCTCTGACAGAATAACCTGCCTGATGGATCAGACCTCATCTAGTAATGTATTTGATGTGGTCCCATATGACGTAGACTAGGCATACAACAAATCTGAACCATGTGAAGTTACAACTGAATGACAAGTTGTGCACCTAACTTCTCCATAGCTTCTATCAAAGCAGGAGACAATGTTGCAAATATCAAGCCAACGATCAATTCTACCAGCTGCTGCAGAATTGCCAAAGCATGACCTCCCTCCCAGTTGGGCTCAGCATCTTCATCTTGCTGGAGTGACTGTAGGGACACGTATTCTGACCTTTTCATGGCAGGCCAAGGCCGTGAAAGGGGGATGTGTGTGGTGGGGTGGAGGGGGTAAGAAAATGCAGTTAAGTAATCTCATGGTCCCTGGAAGGCAAAGCGCACTTACAAGTCCACAAGCAGCACCCAGTCAAGAACTAAAAAACTGTTTAGGAGGACTGGGCTAGAATTCAAAGATCTTGGTAGGTCTGAGAAATAGTTACAGGTGTTACACTTGGAGAGGTGAGAATGGACAAGAGGCAGACAAAGAGATGAACAAATTACAGGCTTGCAAGAAATGGGCTACAGCAGGACTGTAGACAAGGATGTGGTCTATTATAATCCCCAGAAAAACACCACATTTCCTGGTGTGATGCTATTGCATAGAAGGAAAAATTACATTCTTGAGTGTATTTGTCACCGGAAGCATTATAGAAGGTGACTATTCTGTTCTGCTTGCCTGATGACTTGCCAGTTGGAATACCGTCACCCAAATTTGAATGCTTCTTTTGGAAGGGAGCAAGTCCTGAGTGTTCCCTTCCACACTGCAGAGCATACAGTTTGCTAACAAGGGAGAAAACAGCCTCATCAGTTCTCAAAACATGAATAGGGGACGGCCTCACTGGCATCCACTTGACTGACAAGGCAAGCTCGTTGCACCAATTTAACTGACCCAGTTTCTCAGCATACCATGTTAAATCAAAAAGACCTGACTGCAAACCGAAGGACCCGTTCCATTTCAAACCTTATTGTGTTAAACACTGCTTCCTCATTGCAAATAAATGGGAACATTAAGTCACATTCCACTGGAATTCCTCTGAGTCTATGAAGCAGAGTTAGGTACTGATGCATTTGCAACAGGTAAAATTAGAGTTGCATAGGCTGGTCTTCGCTCCTTAAAACCTTGCTCACCTTCCCATGAGAGGGGGAAATACCACTGAGGGTAAATACAATTGTATATAATAATCTAGAAAGCTAGTAGTTACTTTAAAATTGTCCAGCATGGTTGTTAGCTTTAACTACTAGCCAACTTTAATGCAACAGCTTGTATAACTTTTTTTTTTTTGGTAATAATCCTCAGTATTTAAGGAGCAATAACTATATCAGCTATACTTAACTGAAATTTCTTAAGATTACTCAAGGCAATAGGAGCCCAGGTATTTGCTGCTCTCATGTAAGGTGAAAAAGCCTTATAACAACTTCTGTGGAAGTATTTCTGAAGAGAGAAAAAGTACTTTGAGGGGAAGCCAAGAATAATCTTGAAGTGAAATCTGAAAGCTAGAGACTCTTTTGGATGAAGTGGGGGAGGGGGAGCTCATGTGGGTAGGAAAACCTTGAATATCCAGATCTGAGGAGTCATCCAGAAATTCCAGTTTTAGCAAAGCAGGTTGAATTTTCAGAACAAACTTCCCCCTCCCGCCAGCATACACAAACAGATTACAAGAAAGCCAACCCACTGAGTTTGGTTTTTCAGCCAGGTCACTTGACTCTTTGTGAGATAGCATGAAACCTTCCTTATAGTTAAACATGAAGATAATCCTAGAAAATAAATTCAAACCCTTTTAGTTTATTTGTGCAGAAGACGACACCATACTAAATTACTCGCCTATTGCAGTTTCCTTAACTAAAGCCTGATTGATATATCTTCTGTCAGCATATAACAACTGCATAGCAGGCATCTGCACAAAAAGCCGAGAAGCAGCCACAGCTGTAATTCAGTTCTTTATCTTAGGTGAAGCAATAACACACTGAATGCCAGAAGATCATGAAGATTTCATGCAGGTGTGGCAAGCACGTGTGACCCTGGATCCCTGATAGCCCTGGTTCCCAAAAGACTAGACCTCAGCAAGACTTCCAGCATTCTCCACCTCTGGTCAGCTCTGTGCATTTAACATTAGTTGCTCAGTGAAAGAGTAAAACCAGGCAAGTATTCTTCTCAGAGAAAAATATTTCTCCACGCACCAAAGTTTCCCCTAACTCTTTCCTAACAAGCAAACTGCATCATTCTGTCTCGAGTTAGGAAGAAGTTGAAAAATTGAGAGACACAGGCCTTTTTAAAATTTTAAGATTCAAATTTTTTAAAATCTAAAATTACCTAGGGACAGCCCTATGTTCTGACAAGACATAAAGCAATGCAGTTTAACCCTGAAAGGCTCCAGGATATTGCCCTTAAACAAAGCCCTGTACACGTAGGGAGCCCAGATGTTTTCCATGCAAAACACTTGCTCTTACTTTCTCTGAGGGCTGTAGGAATGGTTTACTCTGAACACAGACAAGGCTAAGAAGTGGCAGGAGGGTTTATGGTGTTCTGTTGAAATACATTAACATTCACTTTAAAGACTCTCTGATGCTGTATAATACTCAGCATTGTCGGAATATCTGTGTACAAGCAGCAGTCTGTTCTTTAAAGAAGGAACAGACAGCTAGTGACAGCAGGCTCAGCACAGCACCGCTGCTTGGATGAGCCATTTGCTGTCAACGGATGTTAGGATGGATTTAGGAACACAGACTGCAGCAACAATAGGTCCTTTGTACCTAAAGAATAAATACAGAGGGAAGCTACAGGCCACTGGATCAAACTCCTCCACACACAGACTGTTTTATCATGACAGCTGTTGCATCTAATTAAACATAATGAAGTTGTGAGACTAAGGCTTTACACATGAAGTTTAAAGAAAGCTCCACAAACAATCCTCAAATATGCTTTATCTCAGGAAGTCACTCAGAGTCCAGAATGAATCAGACCATCTTTTGTGGTCTTCCATCAGAAGCATCAGTATGGGGCCAAGGTGCAGATAATATAGAGGTTTAAGATCTCAAGTTTTATTATAATTTCAGAGTCTTTTAAACAATTTAACATCTCCAATATTTATGAGTCAGCTACATGAAGTAATATGACCCTTCTGCAGTCCCTGCAAGGGAAAATAAAAAAAATAACTGAGTATCTTATAGTCTTGATCCAGAACAGAAACAACATTTCATACCTCTGCTTGGCTTTTTCATTCGGAAACGACAGGCATGCAACAATTTATGCAAAAGCTGAACTTCACAGTACCAAGTCGCAACAAACAGGGGCAGGGTCTGAAGGCATGAATAATCTAAATAAAAGCTATAATAGCCTCAGAGCTTCCCCTGAATCTGAGCACCGATACTGGTTCCTTTTATTCCAATGCTTACGCAGAGGCACAGGTTCTAGAGAGCAATGTGCATGGAAAACCCAGAGCCATTCCAAAGAGTCAGAAGTCTGACAGATATTCACCTGGAGATCAGGCAACACCACAGCCTGTCAGCGCACAGCTCTTAAGACTTTCAATAGACCCCATATGAACAGTACCAGCACAAGGTACAACCATTGCTCTTCTGAGGTGGAAGAGCAGCACATTATACTGGAGCGGGGTGGGCTGTGTGAACACAAGGAGAGTCTATGACTTACTCTCTCACGGGATTATGCCCTGAGAGTTTAAGGGGACCGAGAACCAACTGTTGGAGAAATGTACTCAACAACTGTACTCTTCCCACATGGAGACATTACAAGAGGCAAAGCAGTATTTTCATCATATGTGAACTGGAAGAAGCTCAAGGATGTTCAAAGGCATGGAATAATTCCCATGCAAGGATCAACTAAGCTGGTTAGGACTTCTCAGTTTGGAAGAAAATTAACTGAGGTTAGGACGTAAGAGCATATATATCCATGAGTTACATGAACAGGGTGGACAAGGACCTCATGTTCATTGCTCTACCAACAGAATAACTACAGGGCATCAACACTCTGAACAAGAAAAAAGTTTTTCGAATAGTGCTGTAGCAAGGAGTTTTGTAGATAACTTTCCAAACAGTGTGAAGGTTATCTAGGACAGCCTTTGTTAAAGCATACTGTGGATGCTGGAGTTCACATGGTTTCAAGGGGAGACTGGACAAGTTCACAGAAATCCATTTAGTAACTCATTATATAGGAACTTTCAGCCTCTAATACCTCAGCAGCTCAGAGGAAAGCAATGGTGCATATCTTTGAAATACTCTTCCTCAGGCATCAGCTTTTGGCCAACATCAGAGGTATACTACTAGGCTACAGGGGCTTTCTGCCTGACCTAGCAAGGCCAGCCATGTTCTTATAGAAGTCAAAGTGCAGAAGGAACATGAACTCCATTTACTTAAGGAGAAATAGCAGTATAACAAGTCACACAAGGCCCAGTAATGATGTATATTCATTCTGCATTCTAGATATGAATCCATTTGTCAAAGAGGGATTTATTGATTCAATACCCCACCCTTCTGTTTTACCTGTTCCATAATCAGACTCTTATTTTACCTCATGGACTTCAGTGTAACATACCACATGGCATTTGTGAAATTTATGAGTGCGATTATGTGATGTGATCACCTCTGATAGCTTGATAAACTGATCTACGTCCAATACACTACAATGCTTAAGACCTCCCAACAAGGTACTTCAAACAGTATGCAACAGGTACTATTTGCTCCCAGATAAAGGTAGGTCATTGCAAGTCCTGGAATGTCATCTAAGCACAAAGAGATTGCTCGTGAGAAGTTATAGATCGTACAGGAAAAGTGATTGGAGGGATTGGCACAATACGCCTTCCTGACCCCTAAAACAGCTTCAGGGTTTCTGAGATGAAACTCTTTGCAGGCTCTTCACTATAGAAGTGTGATGGCAAACAAATTTGCACCAGTGATTCCTAAAGTGTACCCAGAGCACAGTGGGGGCAGAAAAAGTAACTTTCAAAAGTTTGCCTGCACAGCTGTATCAGTTTTTAAAGGCAAAAGCTATTCTCTCCCACACAGAGATCACCAAATATCAATCATGCAAATCCACCCACCAATTCACACCACATACTTTGTGCACCAGGAACTTTCTATAATCCCTTATCTCTACACAGACAAAAAGTTAAGCAAGCTAAGCTTTCACAATTAAAGTGTATTCAGCTAGATGTTAAAGAATAACTTTAGCTCCCACAACGAACTCTGAAGCCCAGATCCTACAGTACAGACTTTGAAGTCCTCTACTGGGCTACACAGGCTAAATTCAGGCACCCCGATGCAAATGTGAGTTTCTTTAATCTCTACTTCTTCAGGTAGCAGGCAGCTCACAGATCTGCTCTCTGCATCTGCAGAACGGTAGTCTCTTGGCAAAGCTGAGCAGCTCTAGACCCATTTCATAAGCCTGCTCAAGATTCATCAACTGGATGTCCATCCACTTGCATCCCCAGAGGAGCCTCTCACACACATTCCACACCAAGGTTAGAACAATCACAGCAAACACGGATGTTTTCATGCAAAATCAAAAGAGGAAGAGATGGTGGTAGTGATGCCTCTGAGTTTTACACAATAGCTAGAGCACTTGCTCATGGAAGTGGGAAGGAGAAGCAAGCGCACAATAACCCTCTCAAACAGGGCAATTCCATACTCCCTTCTCAAAGCTAGCAGAAGGCTACAGACCTTGTGTAGGGGTGCCAGCACCTCTTCCATTGAGCCTACATAGTAGGTAGCCAAATACAAGTCCTTAGGCATCAAGCAAAAGTTTCTCTTGCTTAATCAATTAGAAGATGAAAGTCCTGCATTTTAATTCTTAGTCTCAGGATTTTTATTTTAATTGACAGCTGATAGTACCAGGTGCTCATCAGTCCCAGCTAAGCACATGGCTGCTACTCATGCTCTCTCAAAGATGAGAGCAGATGCAGAGAAGGCAGGTGATTTTTTCCCCCACTATGAAGTAGGAACTAGAAAGAGAAACAAAATCTGGATCTGAACAGATGAGCAATATGGAGGCAATATGGTGAGCTGTTACACCGAGCTACACCTTGTTTCCAACCTCACATAGCAACAATTTTCTCCCTTTCCTAGAGGAAAGGATCCCGTACACTGCTCAGTAAAAGCCAGACTTCAGTTGCTTCTGCAAAGAGCTGTACTTCTCAGCTCACAGGCTAAGTGTTATTTAATGCTGAAACCAGGCTTCAAAGCAAGCACACAACACAGCTAAAATACATTACTTAACAGCGTGCAGTGTGGTTCAATGATCTTAGGCAGCATTGCCTTCCTTCAAGGTCAATTGAGTGATTATGGGATTTACAGTGTCCATAAAGGTCTTTGGACACAGAGTGCCAAACAAGAACGACACTGATGCAGGAATTTTCAGTGGTCATCAAGAAGTCTTATTCTCAAAAAGTCCTGACATACCGCAGCTTTTTTTTTTGTGGACAGAGGAAGACGTTCATGTGGGTGGAGGGAGGGAGAAGAACAGGAAGGCTTATCTCCCCTCCTCTGCCCTTTAAGAAGGCTAAGAAGTTCTTTAAGTAGTGACTAACATAACAGTTAACACCCTTGATTGCAGCAGCTAACATCCCAGAACAAACTGCCCTCAGAAATGCTTACTCAGCTCACACAGTAATTCAGGTTTTTGGCACAATTGTGAGCTCATTCTCTTATAACTTTAGTCATCTGTGAACTACTCCCTAAATTTACTATTAATAGAATCCTCCACATTCCTGTTGCAGCTATGAGTGGGAGTTCTCGCATTTGGCAAATGGAAGCTTCCTTACATTTCCATTTTGCACCAGACACCACACGCCATATCATCTGAGGTACTGCAACTGGTTCTTACAAGGAAAGGATAAGATTTTATTCCTGACTAAATCTATAGCTATCCATAAGCTAAGAGTATTTTAATTAATTACAAGCATTTAAGGATATGAAAAAATATTTTTATTTCAGTCCAGTTATAGCAATCTGCTGTGAAGAACTCTGAGATTAAACTGCTATGTGTAGTTAGAAGATACACAGTCAAGAATAAATTGGGAAGATCTGGGAACAATTATTATTATTAATTATTTGTATTTAGAATAAATTCCCATCACTACACTTGCATGTCTTTGGGCAAGACATAAACTTGTTGAATTTTAATGCCATAATCTGTTCACAGACAGCTAAAGGTTTGGCAGAAGACTTGCATGCTGTCTTCAAGTTCTTTTTTCAGAATTCATGTATATTCAACATCAAACAGGTATGGAGGACTTGTCTAACCACTTAATGCCTAGCACACACTAGCACATTATTAACAACACATGGCTGGGAAAAACCCTTTGAGTCATCAGTTCCAATTCCCCACTCCTACAGGCAGCAGCATTAAATTGTGCCCTTGTCAAACTTTATCTTAAGGGATGTTAGGTCTTGGAATTGTCTCCTAATAAGACCAACAAAGGGGGGGGGGGGGGGAAACCCCCCCCCACCCAAAAAAAAAACCACCACACATACTTAACTGCTCTAATGTTTAAAAGTCTGTTAAACCACAAGTTCTGCTTAAAGCAGTTCTTCCTCCTCTTTGGCACTTAAACCCCTTACATTTTATACAGGTGAAGGAAGAGGTAACTTCTTTAATTCTACCAGGCTAAACTAGCCAGGCACTCTCTTATCATAAGGTGGCTTTCTGCCTCTGGTCATCCCAAACTCTTTCCCTACGTTCTGCTTTGAATTTCTCTCCTGGACACAGATGACAAGTGCAACCTATATTCAAGGAAAGATCTCACTAGCATCTTCTATTAATGCTTTCTGTTAGAGAAACCCTATGTACTGCAGATGATATGGACAAGACGACAGTCATCTTACCACTGATTAATCCATATCCTTCTATCCTATGTAGTGAGGGACCTTCTTCCCCCACCCCTCCAAGTTTAACTATTGCAATGGGACCTTATTACCCCAGTCCTTCAGTCCCCTTTATACGGTGGCCCTCTGCACGAATATACCTCCTCCTCAACAGCATGGCATTAGCAGATTTCATTAGTATGCTCAGCTTTCTGACCACAGGCCAGAAAAAATTAAAATTAAAAAAATGGTGCCTCTCGATATTATTCACTTGTATTTTCTCTTTAGCACCAGCAGCTGTTAGACTGCATTTACTGCTGTCCTCTCTTTACACAGTTTTATATACGTGCACACAAGTATTAAAAGTTCTTGCGTGACACTACATCAAATGCTCTACTACAAAGCTGACTTCATTTCTTGTGAAGCTTTAAGTTTTTTCCCCAAGAGGAAACAAAAAAAAAAAATCCACCTTCGATAAAGTAACGGAGAATGCTGGTAGGTCAGATCAAATTAACAGGTCTATAGAACAGAGATCATGTTTCCTTCTCCTTCTGTAAGTAATGTTCATTAGCCCGCAGCCACACCATTCTAGCCACAATTTATTAGATTGGTTTGTTTTGCAGAAGGATATAATTCAGCTAAAACACCATCCAATGAATCAAACAGAAATAAACTAGTAACACGCATCTAGGAAAAACGCAGAGAGCACGCAGACACTCCAGTAATGAAAAGGTGCAAGACTGAGCAAGTAAGTTTATTTAGCATTTCACTTGCTTTCAGATAACACAGCAAGATTTGGACAAGATGACTTCTCTTGCATTTCCTTACATAATATTTCACCACCTGTGAAACCTAAGGAACTCTGTACAGACTAGATGGAAATTATGTATCTGAGCTGTTGATGAACTCCCAGCCATAAATGCTTATGCACGGGGTACAAGAAGTTACGTATTTATAGCTTACCTCAGAGAGATTTTGTTACTTTGTAACTGTTACACATGGCAGAACGTCTGTGTTAAATTATAAATTAACACTTGCCTATATATTTATTTCAGAGTTATTTTCTGGACCGTTGCTAAGATTTATTTTAAGCACTGTAGATATGCATCAGATCCAACTAATTGTGAGTAAATGTTACCACAGAATACGGAATACAGTTGGCTTTCTAGCACTTCACTTTGGTACTCAATTAAAATACAAAATCACTAACGTTCTAGTGTTAATGGACTTACTATTTGTTTATTGTGAAAGAATAAATTCCAAACACTAGCTGTAAGCTTTGTGTGTGCTTGCATATTTTTGTTAAAACAAAAGCTTCATATAAAGGTTTAACTTAGTGGGTTTTTTTTTTTGGGGGGGGGTGCCAAAATTTTACTTTTGTTTTCAAGTAAAGATAAGATGACAACTGATGACCAGTTTGTCAAACTTCACCCACAGCAGCTTGAAGTCTGCCAAGCAACATCGTATGTACTCACGCCAAGCAGACAAGGCACATGCAAACAAACGCACGTAATAAATATCTAGTACCCATGTCAAATACCCATCAGAAACTAAAACTGCCTCCCTGTGCATCCCAAGAGTTTAAGCTATCATTCCTCACGCATGCCAAAGGCTGCTGTCACGTTCGTCCTGAGCACAGTTCTGCTTCTGGAGTGACAGCTTTACATCTTCTCCCCCTGCTCTCTGCAAACCGACAGGAATCCTATTCAGCTGTATTAAGACCAAACTAGCTGGGTTGGGGAAGGATCCAAATCCAGTCTCAGTCTGAAGCAGTCAGACCAAACAGTGTGTTTTATTAAAATAACCTCTGCAAAATTCCTCTTTTCTGTTTCCCGTAAGGTGGCAGTTAGCCCTACTGAACGGCTGGTTAAAAAAAAAGTGCTTATATTGTACAAACTATTGACACAGAGTCTTGTTCATAAATCCCAGCCAGTAGGTCACGTCTCAGAAATCATTAGAGTGCAACTGTCCTTCCTCAGTAGGAGGTGGTTCACACCATCCACCTTTGTTATTCACTGGCTAGTTAGCCAAGAAACAAACAAAAATCACCATCTATGAGGGAATATGAACATAGCCATGCCAGGTAAAAGGATGAACACGGCTGTAATTTTTTTTTTTTTTTAAAGAGATTAAAGAGTTTTTCCACACCGATCCATGGCTTCCAGAACAACTTAGTCCTAAACCAGGATTTCAGATTATTCTGACCAGGATATTTCAAGAAAGTACTCTGTAATTAGCAAATGGCCAATAAGGCAGAGAGAGATTATTCACACACAACCCTTTATATCCATGCTTTGTAAATTACGTATTTTCTCCCCCACTTGCAGAAGGGTCCTTTCCGTATACATTTTTATATGCAGTAACATATCACCTCCTACTGATGAAATACACCCAGGGAGACTGAAGATTTAGCAGTTCTTAAAAGGATCGAGTGCAGGGGTTTTTTTTGTAGGTTTACAGAAACTGCAACATAAGTTAACCTAAGCACTCTTTTTTTTTGGGGGGGGGGGGCGGTGTTAAGTTAAACTAACTTCAATGTTATGGTGGTAAAACATCAATTGCTTATTACCATAAAGATAAGCTTGTTTACTCCCATTTCACAGGGTGTAGCTAATACTCGCATAAGTCCTTCACTGCACTGCATTTTAAGAAATATTGCCTCTACTGAAAATAGATAGCGACAACAATCTGTTCCGATTATGCTCTTCAGAGTTAAAAAGCGCGTCTGCTCCATCGACTGCTCAAAGCTTTGCATCAGGCAGTTAGCTCCTCACAGGAATTGTTGTTTCTAACTAGCAGAATAGTAGCAGATTTTAAAACAAAACAAGCAAAAAACCCCACTAGAAAATCGAGGGGGGGTGTCAAGAAAAAAAAGGAGGGATGAAAAAGCCAAGTTTGTTCAATTAAAAAGATACAAAAAGAAACAGGTTTTTGATAATAACTATTAAAGACTACTGTGGAGAACTGCATTAAGAGTCCCTGGCATTTAGTCTTTAGATCACAAATCTCAGGGAAAAAAGTTCCTCCTACGTTCACAGAGAAATACACTCTTCCTGAAGATAAATACATTGGCCATGCAAATACTAAGTGGAAGCCAGTACAGTTTTGCCATCTCTCCTTAAGTGGGAGTGTCGTAAAATCTCTTAAGAGTTGCTCGGGAGGTCTGTATGTTTCTAGGACGGAAGCACTGCAGAAGACGGAGCAATCCACCGTTTGACCTCCCTCAAGCACAGCTCCCAAGGCTCCTTCCCCCTCTCCCCACGGCGGCGCGGCGGGGTAGCGGCGTCCCGCCGGGCGGTGGGAAGACGAGGCGCACCTCCAGCCCACCCGAGGCACCCCCGTCCTGCCAGCGGCCCCGCGCCCGCCGCCGGCCGGCGGG
>NW_008795490.1:6216907-6226371 GCF_000699145.1 Aptenodytes forsteri
GCCCCGCGGCGCGGCGTGGACGGCGTTTCCCAAGCCGGCGGGTGGCTCGGAGAAGGCGTCCGGCTTAGGGGAAGGAGAGAAGTCTGAGGGAGGGCTGCCGTGCGCGGGCTCACCGAGTCCCCTGCCTCTAGCCCGGGCTCCCGGGAACGGGGAATGAGTTACTGTTTCTTGCAATGACTGGTGCTGGTGCTTCTTCTGTTTTATTGCTAGTCTGTAATAGTCGCTGTGTTTCTTGAAGTCCAAAGTTGGGAGAGGTGATTACTTAACAAAACACAGGATTGCTTTGTGTGTTAAAGCACGTTTTCAGCAATGGCAGCAAGAGAGAAAAGTTTGAAAATCCATCTAAGCTCAGAAACTAGAAAGCAAAGAGTATACTTCAGCTGGCCCTGATCTTTCATCAAGAGCAAAAAAGATCATGCAAGTAGCCTTATTTATAGGCATACAAAGATGTCTCTGCCCCTTGTTCCTTCTCCCTCCTCATCCATGAACGCACTACTGCAGATAAAGTGTCTGCCAGCTCTACAGGAGCTGCTGGCCTCCCACAACACCTCCTCGCTTGGCTGGTCGCAAGAGCACATTGTATTTACATAGTCATGGGCAACGGCCTGTAAGACACAGCTCGTCGGCTGTGCTGGCAGTGGCATGTAGTTGAGCTGTAAGATTAAGGAAATTGTGCAGCCTGTACCCAAGCTGCTGTCTGCAACATCCCCACTTCAAGCAGCGTCTGGCTGTTTGGTCAGAAAAGACATGGGACGGCAACAGGGAGGCACAGAACAAGGCGAACAACAACCCACTAAATGGAAAATATATAGGGCAGGAGAGAGCCTGGGAAATGCCAAGGGATGGTAACAAAAAGGCCAGCCCTAACAATACAGTTCCTGCATTGGAGAAGATCCAAATGGTGTCTTCCCTCACAGAGTCTACTAGGCAGCAATTGGTAGTGCCACATTAAAATAAAAGAATCGTTACTGTGTCAGGTCTGTGAGAGAGAGGGGAGGGGAGCCAAGTCGGAGGCTGAGAGAATTCACACTTATGTTCCTTTCTTGTTGCATGATCCTTGGGGATTAGAGGCGGCTTTACCATCAAAACGGAGCCATGGGGGTGGCAGCTTGCAACAGCAGGTGAGAAGAAATAGCCTAAGCTGAACAGCTTCTAAGAAAAGGGCCATGGGATCTTTGGGAAACAAATACGGCCTCCATTTTCAGATGGAACAATTCCACTGAGATTTACTTGGCTCAGGTTAATTTAACAAAATATGATCTGTGAGGAGACTTTCTACGCTATTCTCTTAAGCAGTAAGTTTATGCTGGGATTCATGCCTTATTCAGTGGGATGATACTGGAGATGGACCAGACCAGAGTATCACAGTGTTTTGGGTAGCCTGCCAAGCACAAGGAATGACTGTTCCAAGTAAGGAGTGCTGTAAGAACCTAGCTTTTGCAGCTGTCACTCAGAACCCTAAGTGGCGTTCCTGGATTTTTTTGGGGGGTGGAAAAAGGGTATAGATGAGATATTTTTATTCCTTAGTCTTAAAATCCAGGTTTTGCCTGTGACTGGAAAAAAGAAAAGCCAAAACAAGTGTGTGTGTCTGCATACCCTAGAAACAGGGTATTGCACAGATCTAATGGGAAGCCCATTTCCATCCTGGAAGATTTCCATTCCCAAAATCCTTTCCTGTCCATAGCTCAGAGACCATCACCCTGGGGCTCCATGCTGGAGCGATTCCATGTCAGAGTGATGCCTCATTTAATAGATCATAATCTCTTCAATGTCTTGAATCAGTCAGGTAAGTATTTGTTTCCATATGTTACTTATATATCCAAGCTTAAACCCCTGATTTTGTTTTACACCTAACTATTGCTTCCTAACCACACAGACCTAGAGGCAAAAGGAATTTAGGTGACTAATAATTAAGTGTGGCAACATACAATCTTTAGGTTCCTGTTTGCCACAGCGCATAACCTTGTGCCATTCTCCCACAATCACCTGCAATACATGGGGAAAGCTGGATACCTCAATGGTATCCATAACTACCAGCTTACTCAACACTGCTCCACCCAAAACCAGCCACCATGAACATGCCGAGCTTACAAAGGCAGAATCATCTTCTGTGAAAGGAACAGAACAATTGCCAGCTTGGAGCACATGTTGGAGACCCTTGGCCTCCTTCTTGGGGTTTCGCCTTCTGCTAGGTGTGTTTTCACCCCCCCTTGGCTGCAGAGCACAGTGCCTTATTAGACACTCAGTTAGGTGGGGTAGCAAGGTGTCTTTGTTACAGTAAGAAACTCTCTTCTATAGCTGGGTCCCTGAGCTCTTTACATTTCTCTCCCCACCTCCTCCCCAAACGGATAGGATGGTATATAATGCCACCCCTTTCCTCCCTTTTATACAGAAGCCTACTCATCCTTTGCAGATGCAGTACAACCAATCTAGCTCCCCTCTCCACCAGAGGGGGGATGAAAGCCCTCAGTTCTCTGATGTTCCTGAGAGTATCCTGACAGTCAGCATATTGAATTTTTGGAGCATGGGCATCATGTGTGATTCTGATAAGCATCATCTATGAGTGCTTACAGACTGAATCCCCTTTGGAGTTTGGGCGAGGGAACATCGGAGCAGGCATGAAATGGGTGCAAAGCAATCAACCCCCATCAAGACAGCCTGGGGCAGAAATACAAATGTGAAAAAAACAGATACAAATGTAGAAGCTGGGGAAATTTTCACATGAAAAATCTGTGGAACTTGGTTACTTCTAGATTTAGGTATTAGCTAAGCAAGAGAGAGCTTTTATAGACACCCTAACTACAGCATCTTCAGTCAGACCTCACAATTAAACATAAGACCCAAATCAAAATGAAGCTTTTGAGTTACAGGACTAAGATCTGTTCTGATCCAGCACTTATTCTTAACCTGCTTTATTAAGAGGATAGCATTACTAACAATTGACGGGAATTACTAAGGCAGAGGAGGTGATGAAAGGATCATGATTGCTCAGCAGGTCAGTAGCAGAACCCAGTTTCTGTTTCCTTCTCTGTAACAGTTCCTGTACCTTACTGACCCCTAACCAAACTGTGTTGTCATCCTCATCAAGCCTGCCTTCCCTGTTTTAAAGAGAAGACCCATTTAATTTTCCTGTTCTACTTTATAGTATATATTACTTCCTGTAATAACAGTCCAACTTGATGTAAAACATTCATGAATTCCAAGTATTTGCCAGAATTTGCTCAAGCAAGTCCTATCGCTATAAAGTGGCTTTTGCTTAACAGGCTTGGCGCCAGCGAATTTTTAGTCAGCATAAAACTTCCTAAGCCGGATCATCCCTGAACTGGGAAACATGGAATCTTGTGCCCTAAAAACACCCTTCTTGGTCGCTCACGCAAAATCAATAGTCTCAACAAGAGGCAGCCTTGAACTCCTTGTTTCTCCATATAGAAAGCTTCATCCAGGTTTAGGATTTTTGGCAAGGCATAGCTGGGAGAGTTTAGCAGCATCTCTGCTGGTTCGTTTGCAGTTTTACTCCAGGGCTTTTTTACTAACTGGAAATCTATAGTAGCTAACTCTGTCCTCTTGACAACTCACAGACTGTGCATTTAGTATAGCAGTTAAAAGAAAGGACATTCAGGATAGTAGTTAAAGGAAAGGATGCTACGTTTTGAGCCGTGTTGTATAGACTTAATGAGATTTGCTCTCATCTAGGACAGTCAAGAGGGTGATTTTCTTTGTCAATTGGAAGAGCTGTAGGAGGAAAAAGAGCCATATGGTATTATTGACAATAGCTTCTTTTTCATTGTGCATGACTGAATAGGCAGCTTATTCCACATTGCAGTTTCTGAAATTTTGGCACTATAATTCCTGAAATGTCAGACTTCAGGAAGAGTGGCCAAGGACCTGGAGAGTTCTAGTTCTGTCTGTGCTGAGAGCTGCTTCCCCACTACCCACACTGAGCTTATTGAAAACCCGATGAATTCAGGTCACAGTGGACCAGCATCTGTTGACAAAGCACTGTTGACATTCTCTGTGTTTCTTTTGAAGGGGATATATGAGGTAAAAGAGCGCAAAGCTTGTGCCTCATTTTTGGTTGCTCCTAAACGAGAAGCTGCTGCCAAGTTCAGTTAATGTTGTTTTCCAGTAAGCGTGGGTTCCCACAAGTTTATTTTGTACTAACAAATGGTTAGGTGGGTTCAGGCCTGGAAATAAACCTCATTAAATGATCCAATGGTTACATGCTGGAAAACCCTTATCTTTGCATTCATTTTATTTTCCAGCTGCACCCCCAAGTATTCCTTGGGATTACCTGACCCTCTGACTGATCATCATGGGGCCCTATGGGGACATGCCAGGTTATGAAGAAATGTATATATAATGAAGTTTATGAAGGATTATTTTAAAATGTGGTAAGAAGGAAAAAGAAGCAGACAAGACTTCAGGCTTTTATCTGGTTTGTTCTTACCCATCATAAAAAGAGAGAAAAGCTTAAAGGAAGATTATGAATATGTTTCTTCTCCTCAGCAAAAATTCTGAAAAGTCCCAAGGCCATTTTGCTTTCAGTTCCCATGAGTCGTCTTAGTAACAACTCTAGTAACACATTCTTCACTCTTCCTTCACAGGAAACTTTCACAGGGAGTGATGTGGTGTGCAATAAAATCTTCTTTTGGACTGAAACAAAATGTAATTTGCATTTACATTTTGCATACGCTGAGACTGAGAAATTATTTACAATGGATGGGGAAGGCAAGACTTAGTGATAGGTAAAATATAGATAAAATATTACTCAAAGTAAAGGCAGGTTTAAACATGCATGTGATCAGGCAAGGAAAATCTATGGTAATCATCTCTGTAACTGAAATCCACAATGAATTATTGGTCTTACCAACAAAAATAAATAGAAAAAGCACTGAGAGTTTTCTGAATCTATTGAATGAGAACAATCTTATCACAAAGCATTGTTTAAAAATGTGTAAAATGACGAATGAAGTTCCTAACATACTGAATTTGTGGCGATTATACCACACATGTAAATCCGGCCACGTTTGTCCAAGACCCAAAGCAAATGGAAACTAGGGCAATGCAGCTTTTACGTCTCAAAATGAAATAATGATCTTAATGTGTATGATAAGAAAGGAAAGAGGAAGGGAGTTCCCCTGGTTATCTTCCTTTGTGCTTTTTTATTTGGAATCTGATTAAAAGCAGAGCTGAGTGCCATATACTGCAAATACCCCCTGCAAATCTGAACTCTTTCTATGGGGACTGGCTCTTTTAGTTTTGTTTTTGTTTTGTTTTGGTTTTTTTAATATCAAGCTAGAGATGTATGAAGACAGTGTTGACAAAAACAGCAGGTCAAATAATGTTAACTAACTTAGTTCATGTGCTTCACAAATGGAGCACAGATGTGTGCTTAGAGCAGGTGTGATCAGTGAGGAAGGTGGAAGCAAAATAAATGCCCACTGGTTGACAGAGGGAAAAATAATTCATCAGTCTGTGTACAGGAGTTTTTTTACTCCAAGGTGTTTTATAATTATATATAATGCTGACATTTGTATTGGTCTCACTGTGGGAATGAGGCTGTAAGACTTAAAAAATGCAAATAATAAGCTATTTCAACTTAACTAAGAGTGCCAAAATTCAGAATTTCAGGGCTAAAATAAGAGTGCAGAGTTCAATGTACAATTAATGGACATAGAGTACATTTTCTTTTCCTGTGATATGATGCTGACTCACACCTTTTAAGATTAGAAGGACCATGTTGTTTGACTTTCGGCATAAACTGAGAAGCTGAGTTTTGCCTGGTGATTCTCAAATCAAGCCCATAACATTAGAAAGGCCTTAAATCCCAGTCTCAAGACTGAATGACAGTGATTCTACCTCCTGTCCAGTTCTCTCCACGGCCAAGTGCTCTTTCAGTATAAGTTGTGAAAGTTGTTTGCATTGACTGGCGCTTGTATTTCTCATTCAATTTCAGAAGATGCACTATCTATAATGCAATTTGCAGTTAAATACTGAGCCAAGATAAGACATCTAGCATGGCTCTTGCCTCAGCTAAGTCAATAATATACGCTGTGCATTACTGTGCGGTTTGGTACCAGCTATCAAAATAAAAGACCATTTTCTCTTATTTTTCCCTGATTGAAACAGAAAGAATTGCTTGATGCAGAGGTTACTAGGTAAAGTTTAGAAGGTCCCAAATATCACTCTAGCCTGTTTTTCCACTCAGAACTGTCTCATTCAGATTATCTTCCCATATTTTGCCTAGCCTCATTTAAGTGCTCTATGCAACAAGGCCTCTCCCCCTTTGAACATTAGAGATCAGGTTTATTTTGTAGCGTAAGGCCGGTTAGCCTTAACAGCTGCATCCAATAGCAAGAGAAACAGAAAATACGTAATATTGTGGCTGCTGTTTATTCCTGGTCATTCATTTGCCCTCCTACTCTGCATCACTTGCTTCTGCTGTAGACAAGAACATTTCCAAGTGCCATTAAGAGCTAGAGTTATTTCTGTTCCACTCAGGCTGCAGCTGCCCAATGGCAGTGCAGGCTGCACAGGGAACTGCCAGCGCAGAATTAGAAGAGAATATACAACGGAGACTTCTCTCGCAGATAAAGGAGGGTAATTTTGACCTTAGTATATCATGAGTAAGACACCAAGCTGGAGTCTGAAGTACAAGAATCCACCTATCTCTTGGGAAATCCTCTGTTTGCTCTGTGATAACACAATAATGCTGAAAACAGGTGGGCACTGATATAGATGTAAGACCAAATACAAGGCAGGTATAAACAGTGTGACACTGCTAAACAAAGCAGAACACTGCCTACTTTCACCAGACCTGAATTTTAACTCTGATGTTTTCCAAGGGCTTACCTGGAACTGTACCTCAATTAAATATTCATTCATGAGAAAAAGCTATTTGTTTCATAGCGAACAGCTCATACACAATTTACAAATGGCTACATATAGCCTTAATTAGTTTTCAACAACCCCGCTAAACAGTGAGAGCAAACTAAATCCATTTTATGTCAAGGCTGCACATATACAGTCACCTTATCTAATCAGCCCCAGCTGCCTTAAAGCCAGTAACTCAGAAACAAAGAGACTACCAAATCACATAACTTCTGTGAGGCCTCGCTGGAGGAGAAGGGGATCGAGTTGATTACTGCTCACCTGCCACACTGAGGCATGCAGGCAATCTGAAACAAAGGGAGTTTTCAGTGCTTCCCAATGACACACCTAGTTTGTGAAGTAATTACCTCTGACGCATGACACAAAAGATAAACACCCAGTCTTGTAGCGTGTTGGCTAGCAACAAAACACTTTGGAAAATAATATCATTATGCTACCTTTAAAATAGCAGGTGAATTTCACCTGTTTGCAGCAGGTAACTCAGGACCTAGGTACTGAGTACCACTTGAGCCTTCAAAATAGAGCTGAAGTGCTGCCTCAGATGTAACCCGGATTTCACACAGACTTGATTTGCTCCTAGGCAGAACACGGGTCAGCTCAGTGTTTCACTTACTAATAAGCTGATTATCTTTTAAAGGTGGCATGATGAATTCTTTGGTCTCTTTTAATAAAAGACAAATGTAAGATGAGGGGGAAAAATCTGTAACATGTAACCTTATGATCACCTTCTTTGCCACGGTTTCATCTGCATGACCTCTCAGCAATTGCTAGCAACGCCTTTGGAGCCAGATTTGTTGGTCCACTGCTCTGTTTCGACCTTCAAGCGCTTACAGTGTGGGAGGAGAGGGGTGAGGTGCTGCTGGACTCCAGAAGCAGGGTGTTGTGTCCCTCCACCTGGTATCAGTTGAGGGTGAGGATCTGGTGACTCTGGAGCTAGTGGTTCATGAGCTAATTGTTCAGTATGTTTAATTATCTTGGAGTGGTAAAAACATTGTCGTTGCAGCAATCGGACATGAAGCAGAGTTTCTGTATCCAAGAAGTTTGTCTGTTTTTCCCAACTATGTCATTTGGACTGACGGACTTTGCTTTGGGTGGTTTAGCACAAACATGTCCATTAGAGACCTTCACAGACTTGCCTTGGATTATCTCCAAAGCCATCCCTGGCTCGATCCTAGATCCGAGAGAGACCAGGAGCACAAAAGCTGGAAATGCCTTGTAGACATGCGTGAACCATATTGTCCCTAAGGCATGCTACGCTGTTACGTGTGGCATTTTCCTATGAGAAAGTGGGTTGCCCTGTGTTGTTCTCCCTGACTGTGGTCTGCCTGCCAGGGCAGGTGGAGAGCGAGGTGAAAGTACATCAGCCATGGCCTTCTTTTGCAGAGTTCAGTTTTAAGGCCAAATGCTGTTAGCACTTGGGATGTTGTTACAATAAAAGCTTCACTGTAGGCCATACTGGGTAACATGGCCTGTTTTTGACACAGCGTGTTGAAGCGCAGTCACCCCAGGCACGGCCTCAGTTCAGTGTCCGGCTGCTCTGGGCCTAGGGCCACAAATGGCTTCTTGCCTACCGTCCGTGGGGAAACTAATCTTTGAGGCCTGTTTGTGAAAGCCTGTGAGAAGGACATCCGGAGGGCAGACTTTGGCCTGTTTAGGAGCCTGGTTGACAGAGTCCCTTGGGAGGCAGTCCTGTAGGGCAAAGGAGTCCAGGAAGGCTGGACATTCTTCAAGAAGGAAATCTCAAAGGTGCAGGAGCAGGCCGTCCCCATGTGCCGAAAGATGAGCCGGCGGGGAAGAAGACTGGCCTGGCTGAACAGAGAGCTTTGGCTGGCACTCAGGAAAAAAAGGAGAGTTTATGACCTTTGGAAGAAGGGCCAGGCAGCTCAGGAGGACTGCAAGGACGTCGTGAGGTTATGCAGGGAGAAAATTAGAAGGGCCAAAGCCCAACTAGAACTTAATCTGGCTACTGCTGTAAAAGAAAATAAAAAATGTTTCTATAAAAACATTAACAACAACAGGAGGGCTAAGGAGAATCTCCATCCTCTGTTGGATGCGGGGGAAAACATAGTGCAAAGGATGAGGAAACGCCTGAGTTGCTTAATGCCTTCTTTGCCTCAGTCTAGTAAGACCAGTTGTTCTCCGGGTACCCAGTCCCTTGAGCTGGGAGACAGGAAACAGAATGAAGCCCCCATAATCCAAGGCAAAATTGTTAGCGACCTGCTACACCAGTTAGATACACACAGGTCTATGGGGCTGGATGGGATCCACCCAAGGGTACCGAGGGAGCTGGTAGAAGTGCTCACCAACCCACTTTCAATCATTTATCAGCAGTCCTGGCTAACTGGGGAGGTCCCAGTTGACTAGAAGTTAGCAAATGTGACGCCCATCTACAAGAAGGGCCGGAAGGAGGATTCGGGGAACTACAAGCCTGTCAGTCTGACCTCAGTGCCAGGGAAGGTTATGGAGCAGCTCATGTTGAGTGCCATCATGCAGCGCATACAGGACAACCAGATGATCAGGCCCAGTCAGCATGGGTTTATGAAAGGCAGGTCCTGCTTCACTAAACGGATCTC
>NW_008795490.1:6226957-6235872 GCF_000699145.1 Aptenodytes forsteri
GTTCAGTTTTGTGCCCCTCACTACAAGAAGGACGTTGAGGTGCTGGAGCGTGTCCAGAGAAGGGCAGTGAAGCTGGTGAAGGGTCTAGAGCACAAGTCTTATGAGGAGCGGCTGAGGGAACTGGGGTTGTTTAGCCTGGAGAAAAGGAGGCTCGGGGGAGACCTTATCACGCTCTACAACTACCTGAAAGGAGACGGTCTCTTCTTCCAACTAACAAGCGATAGGACAAGAGGAAATGGCCTCAAGTTGTGCCAGGGGAGGTTTAGATTGGATATTAGGAAAAATTTCTTCACCAAAAGGGTTGTCAAGCATTGAAACAGGCTGCCCAGGGAAGTGGTTGAGTTCACCATCCCTGGAGGTATTTAAAAGACCTGTAGATGTGGTGCTTAGGGACATGGTTTAGTGGTGGACTTGGCAGTGCTAGGTTAACGGTTGGACTTGATGATCTTAGAGGTCTTTTCCAACCTAAACGATTCTATGATTCTACGGGCTCAGCCCACTCCATGCAGACATGGCAGATCAGGCCTGTGGGGCAGTTTCCCTGCCCAGCCGTCCGTGGCTGCTCTGTCAGGCAGGATAGCAGCACAGAGTAGGAAAACTGAGAGTCCTGGCCACTGGCCGAGCTTCCCTTCACCTGCCTGACACTGTGAGGCAGAAATTGCCAAAAGGGCCTTAGATATGACAACAAAACAGGGTGTGCATGTGCAGCTGATTCATGGGGTGGAATAACAGCTAGATGTGCTTGCAAAGAAAGCCACCGGTCTTACAGGCGGGGACCCACCACAGAGCAGATGTGCCTGGGAAGGTTCAGAGGCATCCTGGAGAGCTGCAGCTAAGGTGCTCCCAGAAAGCAACGTGGACAGGACTAACAGAAGCGCTTCATCCACGCTATTTCTCTCCAAGCGCAACCATCTCTAGCAACACAGCATTTTTTCCAGCTGTGTTCAAATTGATGGGAATTCTCCTGATCCCTTTAGGAGGCTGTCCCATAAGCGCACAGTGTCACAGCAAGGAATAATTTTCTACTGTATTATCTTTCCTGATACCTAAATGTGCTCCTTCCCTGCGTTGCTCTCAATACCCTCCACCCCTGTCACCTGAAATAACTGCTCACTCATCACTGGAGTAGGTTTAGCCGTGCTGTACGAATCCAGAGAGATAAGAAACAATATTCTTTAGATAACAGCACAGACTCTTGCACAAAGTTCTTTCTTGTCTCAGAGTTCAGTCTGCACCCTTATTTAAAAAAAAGGAATGTAACAAAAAACCCCTCTTTACAGGAATTATGTTAAAATGCAGCATGCAATATCATTATTGCAGTGCTAAGGACTTTTGAAATAGTGGTATTGTTTCAAGTAAGATTATGGCCACCATTTTCCCCACGGTTGCCAATGTGTAGTATTTGAAACGATCTCTTTTTCTGTGCTTCAAGCAGCAATTAAGTATTGTGTTTCAAATGCCACCACACAGCAACGGTGAATATATAATGGCTTAAATAAGGAGTAAGAAAAAGTTTTGTTTGCTTTTGCAGGTGTGATATTTCAGCAGGACAATCTAACTCAAACAAAGCCCTAAACAAAAGTTACTGGAATTCCTGACTGACAACCTGAGTTTCGTGTTAGACAAGGCAGATAATCAAAATTATCTCTCCTGGCTCTAAAATCTCTAACCACTGATTTTTACCATGGCTGTAAAATTCTGAGATTGAGTTTTTTAACTTCAGGTATAACATACGTGTTTAAATTTTTAATGCATGGGAAAAACAACTGCAGCAACTACATGTGCTTAAACAATTTATTTCTTTAATGAGTATCCTTAAAAAAACCCAGTAAAACTCACACTGACAAGTACATTGCAGGATTGAATGTGAATTTAGGTTATTTTCTTGTTCTTCTGGTAACCTGGTTATTCCTCCCTTGAGAAGAAATGCAATGTTATGTATCCAGTACCCAGATGGATTCAAACTCACATCCTGTAAGCAATCTCAGAACATTAGGAAAAAGGTAACTGAATCATTTTTAGACACAGTAATTAATTCTGTGGAACCCATTTACAGGAAACTCAGCTGCAGTGAAACCCTGCTTGTAGAGAAGAGAATGAAAGCTGCAAGTTGTTTCAATGCAAACTAGTGATGCTTGTAAGTGAGCCCCTTCCCACAGGACTCAAGCTTGCAATCCTGCCCCAATGTCAAAGCCCTTCAGAGTCAAGACGGCGGGACCAGGCCTGTAACCGAGAGGTTTCGTGGAGAAAATTCCATGACTTCACTACAACAGGCTCCCATTGTAATTCTTAATTGGTTACTTTAGTCTCTCAGCCAAGCCTTGTTAATGTGAAATGATAACCTTGAACTGTGTTCATGGTTTAAGTATTATCCAAAGACCTGCACGCAGCATACAGGGACAAAGTCAGAAATTCTTTTGCGCTGGTGTGAGGTCAGAATCAGGCTGATTCTGTCAGCCTGATCACAGGATCGCAGTAATCCAGCTGTTTATGGGCCTTATCAAACATCAGATTAAGAGCTTGTGTGTGCCAGTCTGGAAATAGAGCTTACCAGCCTGATTCTGCTACTTTTAGCCAAGGTGCTATTACCTGATTTGCTCTGCTCAGCAATTCCCTTTTGCATCTTCTAACCCAAAGCTGCTTTTTCAATACTTGTTTACCCAGTGCCTGCTCTGTTTCCTTTCACAGCCTGTCAACGGTGCCCTTCAAGCTACCTCACGGTTCTGCTCCTCTCGACTCTCCCCGCTCCTCTTTGAGCGCTCGCTCCTCACCCCAGCTGGGAGGTGGGGAGGCAGCTGCACCAAGGGTCCTGGTTCAGCTCCCAGGCGAGGAGGGACGGGAGAGCACGGTGGAGCGAGAAGTGGAGAGATCCCTGTTGTTCACAGTAAGGAATTAAGGTGTGGCTCATCCTGAATTTGCCTGAAACACTCTCATCAAAGGATAGCCGATAACCAGGAAGAAGGTTTATCAGGTGAGGGTTACTTGGAATTGCCCACCCAGGCCCTACATCAAAGACCGGGCCTTATGGGATTAAGAGTTTTGTTCTGTGTAATATGGTTAATAAAAACACTGCCCATAAACAGGGTGAGCTGGCTCCAGGTGTTCTGGGCTGGGAACAGGCTGCTGTGGGATGCACAAGGACCTTCACTGGAGCACATGTACAGGGCAGTACCTGCAGGACAGAAAGGGCCTGCTACAGCAGCCAGTAAATGTTACATTATCCTAACAGCAAAACAAGTCAGTTTTACTATTCATGTCTTTTTTTAATTAATTATTAATATGCAGTTAATACAGCAGTAAGCAGAACGTACCCACAGGTCTATCCATAAAGGAAGTAATTTACTGCCTGCTTTACAACAGTGCTGTGTAAACACTCGAGTTGCATTAAGTACTGCATTTCTATGGGACTAGTGGCACATTCAGGTGAACAAACACACCACTTTGGAGAAAAACAAGCACTTTTGGTCCAGCCCCAGCCCACTCTGCTACCAGCCAGCGACAGTGTAAAAATAAATCAATGTTGCTAATGAAAAAATTGAGGAACTGAGAAGGATCCCAACACGCTCTTTTAAACTCAACGTTTCTATTATTTCCACAGGACTTCTGCTTCATGCAGCTTGAATACAGCACTAGAGAGGCTCCGGCCTTACTCCGAAACTCTCATGGATTTCAGTCAGGATCAGGCCCAGGATGGGCACCTGAAAGCAAAAAGGTGAGAAAGGAAGCCCAAGGGACCACGATTACTTCCCAGCATTGGAGTGATTTCTTATAAGGACCTTAAAATACTCTTCAAAAATGATAAGTTTTTATAAATATATAATTGTACAACCCATGTATTGTCCTGTTACATCTGCCTCTGTGTAAGAGGCAGATTTTCTTCTGTTCTTGTTCCCGAAATCACAGAGCAGGTTTCAAATGTCATTATTCAGTTGTTTCTTTCTCTGCAGACGTAACACTGTTTCTCGCAGTGTGGTTTCACTGCTGACCAGAAAATGGAACTGACTCAGATGGAGACTGGGATCTGAAAGACCCTCCTCAGATTTGCAGTGTTTCCTTGCCTTAAAGCACGTATCTGAACTGTTCACTGGTGCCCTGCGGCAAGGCATGTATCTCATTGTGAGGCTACTGGCTTCAGTTCATCCTTGAAACCAGCATCCTCCAGAAATCAGGGAAATTACAGTACTTGTTTAACCCTGTACGCATACTTAAGAGTCTTCCTGAACTGGAGCCTGGATAAGCATGGGTCCAGCAGGCATTCCTGTACCTGCTCCAGGATAATAGCTGACTAATCTGTATGGGGAGAGCTGACGGACAACTTCTAGTGACTGTGATCTTCAGTAAAACTAATTTTCATCCTTAACATTTGTAGAATCATTTCAGTACGGTGTCTGTACATCGTAAGTCACTGTGGCATACGTGCTGCCCTGTTTTCTTGCAGACATAGGAGCTTCGAATTCTTACTTTCTACCCTCCCACATTCCGGTGCAATTCCTTTCCTTAATGAGCATGCACACAAAATGACCTCTGTGTTCCCTTCTGCAAAATTGTGCACTGTTTCCCTGAACTCTGGAGCTCACATTTTCATGAAAAAAGGTGCAATTATTTTCCTGTGCAGCAACATTTGCAACAGGACTGGCTTTGCAAACAGATTTTCAGCCTCTCATTAGATTGACAAGAATTTGGTCAGCCTGGTAAGAAATCTTTTGCATGCAGCAAATTCATTTTATTTAAGCACCCCTTTACATTAGCCTTTTAAAAGAGCCTTCTGAATGCAAAGGCAGACACTACTTGAGGTGCAATTATTTTCCTGTGCAGCAACATTTGCAACAGGACTGGCTTTGCAAACAGATTTTCAGCCTCTCATTAGATTGACAAGAATTTGGTCAGCCTGGTAAGAAATCTTTTGCATGCAGCAAATTCATTTTATTTAAGCACCCCTTTACATTAGCCTTTTAAAAGAGCCTTCTGAATGCAAAGGCAGACACTACTGCTCAGTCTACCCTTCCCTGTGCATTACAAATTGTTTATTAATGAGGCAGGTAGAATCTGATTTTATGCAATCGATCATGAAAATGTGTTAACAACTGTAACCTAAAATTAGCACCTTTCGTGACTATAACATCATTCTCAAACTTTCCTCAATTACACGCTGCTCCTTAACGGTTACAGTTCATCCTTTGTCATTGTGGAGTCTCCGAAAACTGAGCAGTGCACTACACTGGTGACCAAGGCACTGGGTAAGGCAAAAACTGGATCTATGTAATTCTTAAACGCTACTCACAGATCTTTTCTCCCCCACAGTAGATAAGATTCAGTAAGTGCAAACTTCACTGACGTTTTTCGATGGTGCCTTTGATTCGTGGTGGTGGCAAAACTGCTCGTCCCAATAACCTACAATTATGACATTTAAGTGATAAAACCCACAAAACTCAACACCTCCACTAACAATGCAGTTTCACTATTTTAATGTTGGGGAATTACTTGCATTTTACTTTTGGCACAGGTTCGGATTTAATTCCCAGTTAAGTCAATGAGAGCCTGGAGAATCTTTCGGTTTGCTTCAGTGATAGAGGATAAGCCCAGCAGTCAAGGTTTATTCTCCAAATATTAGCAGAAGTGCTCTGCTTATTGGGCAGTTGATATTGTTAGCTCGAAGGCAATAAAACCTTTGCACCCAAATATAAGCTTTTGTGAGGTCTTAGTTGATAGACGGATTTATAAATCGATAATACAATCTTGAATTTCTTCTTAAATTTTGGTTAATTGAAGCATTTGAGAAGTATGGATCTTTCCAAAACCACTCCTTGAAGAGCAATACTGAAATTATGTTGCCTACTCAGGAACTTTAATATCAGTAAGCCTGGACTTTCCAATCATCGTAAACTGTCTTTAAATTAAGACTATTATAAAACTGGAATCTAGTTTTATTTTTGTTTGGATAAAGCAACTCAAGACATGACATGAACAGAGCTAACCAGATATGAGGCAGATCTATACTAAAACCGCAAACTTTACTTTCTGCTCCCTCCTAAACTTCTTCCCCAGTGAAGACAATTTAGCAGTGGGCTTTATAAAATATTCCGTGAATCTTTATGCGCTGAGGGCATGTCCTCGAATATACTGCAATTCTTGAAAAGACTCTCATAGGCTTCAACGGACTTGTAATCAAGCTCTGAATGTGAGAGGCAAGAGATTCCCTAATTTTATGTTCTAGATATGATCAACAGTGATGGAAGCGCCCAGCTCTGTGAAATGCTGTGTAAAATTTTATAGTACGCTGTTGTATATGGCTTGATAGTGGTGCAGATGTGACAGCCTGGGAACCCCTATAGTATAGAATAGGGTAATTCCTGAGTTAACCGCCTTTTGAAAGAAGAAAATTTTCTTTTAATGAATTAATGGGCAGCAGATGCTGGGAAGAATGCACTTCTCTGTCCTCCTTTCAACAGTGCTTCATGCGTAGATTAAATACCTGTAACGCAGGATAGACCTCTGTTGTAGTTTAACCCAGCAGGCAACTAAACACCACACAGCCGTTTGCTCACTCCCCCCCCACAGTGGGATGGGGGAGAGAATCAGAAAAAAGGTTGGGTTGAAATAAAGACAATTTAATAGGACAGAAAAGGGAAAATAGTAATAATGATAAAAGAATACACAAAACAAGTGATGCACAATGCAATTGGTCACCACCTGCTGACCGATGCCCAGCCAGTTCCCGAGCAGCGGCCTCACCCCCGACCAACTCCCCCCAGTTTTTTTGTTCAGCATGACGTCACACGGTATGGAATATCCCTTTGGCCAGTTTGGGTCAGCTGTCCTGGCTGTGTCCCCTCCCAGCTTCTCGTGCACCTCCAGCTTCCTTGCTGGCAGGGCAGTATGAGCCTTGACTTAGTGTAAGCACTGCTCAGCAACAACTAAAACATCAGTGTGTTATCAACATTATTCTCATCCTAAATCCAAAACACAGCACTGTACCAGCTACTAGGAAGAAAATTAACTCTATCCCAGCCAAAACCAGGACAACCTCTAAATATATGTATAAAAGACGTATAGCCAGGACTGCTTTTTAGAAATTACAAAGAACTATCAGGCAACCAGTAGCATAATCTTTAGTTTAAACAATTCAATACTTTTGAGAATAATAATTGTTAAGCCGTAACATGAATAGGTTCTGAAATTCTGCAACAGAAGTTGGACAAACAGAAACAGCTTCTGCAAAGTTTATGTATTGCACTCCACTTGCCAAAAATGTCTAAATCAGGAAATGGTGTGACCTAAACCAGTCGATGTCCAACTAATTTATATTTTACTATAGCTGTTAGTAGACAAGACTGTAAAAAGTCCTTCTTCCCCATCTGTGTGCTTAGCATGTGATAGGCCTATCACCTGGCAGAAACTGTCCAGGAGTCTTTTAGCTCAGGCTCCAGATTAACACAGATCTTGTCTGTGCAGACAAATTCCTGTGGGAGATGAAGGGCTTACACAAATGAGTATTTCAGGGCCACACCAATATGTTGTTGCATTTTCAACCCATCTGACTGCCAGAAGATGCACTAGCTGTAGAAAACTGGGGATTTGCCACAACACCCATCCCCATGTGGCTTGACTTCTGCATCCTCCTGAGAGCTACATCCAAGAACTCCAGGGATGATGATTCCTGCAAGACTTAAGGGAGACAATTAGCACTGCTTGTTCAGTCTCGTGCTACATTTGCCGAGCTAATACTTGCAGTTGCACCTTTCTCAAAGTGCTGAACAGAGTTTGGTGAACTGGAGAAGCTTCCACACCCATGTAATAATACCGGGCAATTGAATCTTGACACTACTTACTGTTGAGCTCTTCAACCACATGAAATGGCAATCTGGTCTTTCATCTTTACCAGTAGAGTTTTCTGACCTTAATCTCAGGTGCGTACCAATGTACCAGCAGACCTACTGGAGACATGAGGGACTGCAGCTGCTGAAGGCACACATCCCAACCATAATCACAAACTGTTTCTAGAAATAGAACATGAAAGTCACACATGGCTTTTATGGGCCAGGTGTTCTGGAGGCTATTTTTGAGTGGCACTGAATCCTGGTAACACATTTAGCCCATTCGTTAAATGTTCACAAAGCACTTGTGCTATATGCCAAAAATAAATCTGCAGTGACCTGATCCATTGGACTCTGTGCCATCCCGTCATGCAGGAGTGGGTACGTGAGGATGCTCCTATCTAGAGACCAAAATCAGCAAAGCTGAATTACGGTTGTCTGTACATCCAGAGACAGACACAACCCGGCTCCTTCCTGTGGGTTGCTTTCACCAGTGTCAGGGGTATGCAGAAGTACCACTGCACGCTTTCACAACCCAACCAACACCTAAGCCAGCTGTGGCTGCCACAGCTTGTCCCTCTCACCCCCCCTCTCCTGAGGTTCATGCCTAAACCCAGCTGCCTCTGCGAGCCTGGACGGACAAGTGACAGCAGCATCCAGGATGTTCTCCCCCTCTGCAGGAAAGGCTAAGAATGAAACCCCTGAAATACGGCTCTGACCCGCCCTGCCCGCAGACCCCCGGCAATCCCACCCTCGGACGCCGCGGCCCTCGCCAGCCTGCCCCGGCAGCCCCGCCGCCGGCAGCAGGAGCCCTCCGCCCGTCTACGCGGTAGCCTCCCCTCAACCCCGCCGCCATTTTGAGCGGGGAGGTGAACGCCCCAGAGGTGGCAGAGGGCCTCGGGGCAGGGACGACCCGTGTCTCCCACACCTCCAGCAGGGGACGAAGCCACAGCCTTCCCCCCCAGGCCGGTGAGCCTCTGCGGCAGCGGCCCCCACCCCCGGGAGCCGCGCCACAGGCGGCCCGGCCGGGGTAACACCAGAGTCCCAACGCTCCCTCCCCTCACCTGCCCTGCTGACAGGACACACAGACACAGACAGACA
>NW_008795490.1:6236208-6243404 GCF_000699145.1 Aptenodytes forsteri
CGGCCGGGCGCCGGCCCACGCCCGGAGGAGCCGGCTGGGCGCCGCCGGGGCGGCCGGTGGACGGGGGTGCATCCCCCTCCCTCGGGAGAGGCCGACACTCGCGGGGCCTTGGTGCCTGGTCTTGTCACTTCATCTCCCCTCAAGGACTTCGGTGACTCTTCCTGCTGGTTTTAGTTAACTTTTTTCCATTAAAGCGTGCTCTCCTCCTCTCCAAAGTAACTGAGGGTAGCCAGTGCCGTGCCATCATGAAAAAAACACTGTTCCTGGCAGTGATTTCTTGTGCATGCTCTTAAAACAGCGTCTGTTTTAAGATTTGAGACTGGCTGTTACCAGGGAGGGAAGTGGAGTGATAAAGCTTATTGTGCTGGCCTGTATTCTTCCACCTCTCCTCCGTTAGTCTGAGAGTGCTGCAACAGAAAATGGTTTCAGAGGTATTAGAGGGCCGGGTCCTTTCTGGGTAAGATCCTGCTGGAAAGATGCAGGCCTGCCCTGCTTGGGGCTTACTGCTCAGGCTTCCCAATCCTATACAGACATGCACAATGAATACGTAAACCCATGTCTACCGATGGAGAAACCTCACCGATGGTGAGGTCTTCTTTTTATCCCCTCTGGGAAAGATGGGGGTACATCATATCACCGATGGAGAAACATAAGGTGAGGTCTTCTTTTTATCCCCTTTCCCTCTGGGAAAGATGGGGGTACATCATATGGAGGTGAGTAGAGAAGAACTGTATTAAAACATACATGACTGATAATGAAAGCAAATAGTCTTCTATTTGAAGGTTTTTGCTTTATTTTTAATATATGATCAGGAAAATGTTAAAAATAGGCCAAGTTCCTGACTATACTCAAGATTACAAGTGCCAGAAGTGCAGTGGATCACTTAGATGACGTGTTCCTACTTGCTTAAACTGTGCTGGTTTTGTGGAAATGCCCATAGCACACCTGTTTTCGGTCTGCGCTGTGCAGTCGTGTTATACGTGTTCTCAGCTTACTAATTGCATATACTGCAGGATTTTCTTTGCGGGTGGTTTCTTTGTGCCTTTTTTTTTTGTGAGATCTTGGTAAGATAATAAAGAGTATGCATTTGCTATTTGGGAAGATATCATGCAGTGTATTTTATGTAATTTTATATATATATACTTTCATCCAGCTGAATTGTCTAAATATCAAGTTTATTCTCTATTTTTTACAAAGTTGCCACTGGATTCAAGGAGAAGTATTTACTGAAATGCTTAACATAGCAGCTGGGGGGGAAGAGTGATCATCAAATGAAATTATGAGGTGGTAGGTTCAAAAGAAGGTACCTCTTCACACAAATCACAATTAAATCTTGGAACTCATTGCTACAGGATGTTGGGGATGTCAGAAGTTCAAAAAGCAATTAGGCTCGATCATGGAAGAAAAATCCGTGCAGGGATATTCAACACAAACACCTCTGATTCAGGAACTCTTTGAGGTGCAAATCTGCATCCTGCGGAAGCGCTTTGGGGAGCAGCCTCCCCTGTCCTCACTCTGTCATTAGGCAATTCCTGTTGGCCATTCTAGGAGATAAAGTCCAGGACTGGACTAGAAACGCTGCTGTTCTGACCCAGCACGGTCACCTCTATGTTTAACTGTCATTTCATTCAATGTGTTTTTTTCACGATCTTTAATCAATCATAAACAGCAATTCTTGCAATAACCTTTTGTGATGCCTAAATGCTGTTTCCTTATGCTCCATGCATCTCTGTTCTTTCTTGCCTGTTGCTTTGACTGGAGGACGGAAGGTCGTTTTGCTGTGTGTTTGTATAATGCCGCATTATCAAGCTGAGCACTGGTGCGTGCCTGTATTTCCTAGACAATTATTTCATATAAATAAATATTAATAATCTGTATTTCTGAAGATGGCCACAAGCCAAAACGTTTGCTGCTCATATAAACATCCTAAGTAAGGACCCTTGGAGCTCCGGTCCTCATTTGCTGGCAGAATTAGCCGGATGGGCCATTTGAGAATGCGATTAAAATACCAGCAATACCCGCCTAAAGAGTTACAAATTCCACTATCTGCATCTGCAAGGACTTGCGCACGGGGCCAGACCTTGCGAACCCGTTGACGCTGAAGGGTGAGATCAAGGGTGCGACGCCAGCATAGCAGAACCGGTGTGGGGGCCTGCTTGGTGCCAGCCCCTGCCTCTGCCCCAAGCCGCCTGCTGCACCTTCCCCAGCGAAGCCTGCCGCTGGCTGCGGGCCCACGGCGGGTCTGCCCACACCAGAGGTGTTCTCCGGCTCCATGTCCGCGCATGGCCGTGCCCTCGGCAGAGAGGACGGGGTGTCTCTGAGGGGGTGTGGAGGGCCTTGCGAGGGGTTGAGCAGGCACCTGCTGAGGACCACACACTGACAGCAGGCTCAGAAATTGGAAATGGGGTCAGCTGGGCTTGGTCCTCGGATTTTTCCTTGTAGCAGGGAGATACAGTTGCCTTCTGTGACACAAGTAGCTCCTGTTCCAGCCTTGCTGCCAGAGGGAGATGGGTTGATGCACACATTTTCCACTGAAGAGTCAGTTGTCCATATTCATGTTTTTTTTCCAAAGACAAGGGTAATTTTAGTGCTCAGGAATGGAAGTGCCCTGAGATCATATGGGGAACAGGAACGTGATCATCCCATTGTATTGAACAAAATGCAGCACAGGTCTTCTGAAAAAGCTCAAATTCCTTTCCTGCCAAGGCTGGAGAACCACTATAGACTCTCATGCTCAGTTTAAACATAATGGAAATCCAATGTATCAGTCCTAGGGCAGGGGGGAACAACCTGGGGGGAAGACCCTTTCCCTAAGGAGAACTGAAGAGAGGAGGGGCATGTGATTTTGCTGAGGAGTATCCTTGCCATATGGATACGATTTTATACCAGTGTACAGCTTTTGGCTTGGAGGCAACCTCCCACATATATGAAGATCCAGCTGAGGATAGATGTGGGTAACCCAGCAAAAGCCAAATGATAAACCTGTTGTTCTTCCTATTTGTCTCACCTGTGTTCCTGTTGCTCTGCTGATTTTGCTGGGGACTGGAGAGAGGCTGCACACGTACAGAATGAGAGTCAGCACGTGCTTATAGGGGTTGACAATGGAAGCCAGTCCTGCTGCAAAGTCACGTTTCTTTTATGCAACTGCCATTTGTGTTGCCGATAACCATGCAGACCATGGCTTTAGCAGCCCCTTGGAGGTAACAGTTTAATAAGTTTTGGACAGGCTGGATCGATCGGCTGAGGCCAACTGTATGAGGTTCAACAAGGCCAAGTGCCGGGTCCTGCACTTGGGTCACAACAACCCCATGCAGCGCTACAGGCTTGGGGAAGAGTGGCTGGAAAGCTGCCTGGTGGAAAAGGACCTGGGGGTGCTGGTCGACAACCGGCTGAACATGAGCCGGCAGTGTGCCCAGGTGGCCAAGAAGGCCAACGGCATCCTGGCTTGTATCAGAAATAGTGTGGCCAGCAGGACTAAGGAAGTGATCGTGCCCCTGTACTTGGCCCTGGTGAGGCCGCACCTTGAATACTGTGTTCAGTTTTGGGCCCCTCACTACAAGAAGGACGTTGAGGTGTTAGAGCGTGTCCAGAGAAGGGCAATGAGGCTGGTGAGGGGTCTGGAGAACAAGTCTTCTGAGGAGCGGCTGAGGGAACTGGGGTTGTTTAGCCTGGGGAAAAGGAGGCTGAGGGGAGACCTCATCGCTCTCTACAACTACCTGAAAGGAGGTTGTAGCGAGGTGGGTGTCAGTCTCTTCTTCCAACTAACAAGCGATAGGACAAGAGGAAACGGCCTCAAGTTGTGCCAGGGGAGGTTTAGATTGGACATGAGGAAAAAATTCTTTACTGAAAGAGTGGTTAAACATTGGAACAGGCTGCCCAGGGAAGTGGTTGAGTCCCCATCCCTGGAAGTATTTAAAAGACGTGTAGATGAGGTGCTTAGGGACATGGTTTAGTGGGCATGGTGGTGTTGGGTTGATGGTTGGACTCGATGATCTTAGAGGTATTTTCTGACCTTAATGATTCTATGATAAGGATGAGCAGTTCTTCAACAGCTGCTTAAACATGCAACTGCACCTTGGACTCAGATGCTTTGTATAACGCTTTTCTCCAGGAGTGAGTTAGCATATAGTGTAAATAAAGACAATAAAACTGAATTTATTCTTTAGTTGGAGGGCACAGGCCTGGAGGGGGTGGGGTAGGTCACTGACTTTAGTCCCACAGGACCGGCAGCAGGGATCAGGCTTCAGTCCAGAAAGGGCTGCAGAACAGCCAGTTGAGTGCTGCCCCGCACTCAACGCACGTTTACACCACGTTGGCTGCATGCCCATAGCCGCTTTCTGTACTTCCCGGTAACTTTTAACAAACCTCGGACTGTTCGTAGATGTCCAAAAGTCACAAGTATGAGGTCCCATAGGAAGAGATTGGCACTGTCCCCCTGTGCTTGAGGGCTTTTCCAATCTCAAGTCCCACACTGCTGTGGCACTGCATGATTTTTCTTTCAGAGACTCTCACTACCAGTCCCCAAGTGCCTCTGTCTTAAAAGCTGTTTAAGGTGTGGGTTCTTCTCATGTTCATATGGTGAGCCAAATGTTTCCTTTGAACCATTCTCATGAATATACTTTGACACAGCCTGAGCTTCTGTTCAGTACCAATTGCATATTCTAGTTGTTACACACATGAAAATACATTCATTTAGATTTGTAATTTTTACATTTTAATGAATGACATTTTTGCTCTTCATTTGGTGTGTGAAGCTAGTGTTGAAGGGAAACTGCAATTCAATTCAAAATTCAGAAACCCACAATTTTTAAATTGCTTGTTGGAAATAGTATTGGAAATTATTATCTGGGCATACTTACCAAAACGTACACTGGATCAATATTTATTAAACAAAGGTAATACTAGCTGGATTTGTGAATTCCAGTATTAGTGAACTGATTGTTTGCAATGACCATGTTCTTAAGATTTTTTAAATTAGTAGATTTTTATTCCTGCCTGGAACAGAAAGATATGTTTCTCAGCTATTTCGCTCATGGTCACCCAGCATCACATGTAACCTCAGTGGAAGAGACAAGCTTTGGGGAAGCCCAGAACTAGTGTCAGTGCCAGCTTGCTCTGTCTCTGCCTGCAACTCTCTGCCACAAACCCGCCACTGTCCCCAACAAGCCCCTGTAGCACCATGGTCCCAGGTGGCTCCCACAGCAAGTCCATCCTTGGCACTGCATGGAGCAGGGATCCGTGAGACTCTCACCTGTGAAGTGTCCAGTGTAAGGACCTTGAGGGTTGCTCTGGCAAATCCTAATGCTTGTGGGTTTGGCTTTGCCACACCAGTAAAATACCCTTCAGGAGCTGTGTATACATCGGGAGGGATTGAGTTCTTGAGGAATACAGCTCAGGGGTGGCCAGCAGCGGATCCTTGAGCAGGGCAAGTGTGGTTCCCAGGCTGGAGCGGTCTCACATGACGAGCAATGGGTTGTGCAGGCACAGACTCTGCCAGGCGACCTCAAGCACCAGCTCTGTGAAGAAGTACGTTGGCAGAGGCAGCTGCCCAGCCCCATGGAGAGCATGGGCCCATGGGGAGTGGGTAAACCCATGCTGGAGCTCTCTCCTCTTCCCTGACCCTTGGCCATATGAGGACTTTGGCAGGCAGCTTACAGGAGCATGAAAGTTGGTCACCCTGGAGTAACCTCACTTCTCCTCCAGCCTCAAGACATTAACTTGCCACTGCTACACAGCAGAGACCCAAGGATCAGCTGTAACTCTGTCAGACACACAACTCTTCTACCTCTCATTACCGACCAGCTACCTCCCCATATGTTAGTTTGTCCCTTCTGCACGTTTCTAACGCTGCTTTGTGCGAATGTTTTAGTGCAAATGGAAGGAAATGCAACAGAACCTGCCCAACCACTGATCTGATCCCCAACCACTAGCAAGATGCACTCTCTGGGTCAGTGCAGTGCAATTTTTATTGGCATAGGAACAAGACAGGCTCCTAAGTAAATTCTGTTGCTATTGCTATCTTTAAGTTAGGGCGAACTTAAATAATTCCCATTCAGCCAGAGGAACGTGGCTGCTGGGCTGACTGCAGAGCACAGTAATGTCTTTCCACCAGCGAAGAGTCACTTGCAAAAGGTGGCTCTGGGATGGCCATTATAATCTTTTTCTTTTAAACTTGGGTACACCTTATCCATGTGAAGAAATGTTTTTCATCAAATAAGCATTCCTGGTGCCCATACTGCTGTTATCATTAAACAAATATTGTATTTAGGGAGGATGGAAACAGATTTATGAGTTTTTTACCAAACACAGCCATTAGCTGTTGACAAAAGAACACAGATTGCACCATACTTTAGGGCTAAAAGAAATGGTTCCCCTATTCTAATACATTCTGAAAATGTACTGTAAGATAATTTTTCCAGTGTAGTATTATCTTCATGCCACATTTGTTTTCTTAAGCACAGACTTTAAAGTATAGATATGATTTACAGGCTTGGATTGTATTTGTAAATTCTAATTAAGTAAAAATGGCACTCTCTCATACGAATGGTGTGGCAGGAAAAATATGTAAACGTAAGTTCTCACATAACTTTCCGTAAGTACCCTTGCATTGTAGCAAGTAGAGGGTCAAATCCCAAGCAGCATTAGCTAAAACACCTTAGACTGACCTTATAGTCTCGTGACAATTTTACACCATAAACAAGCAATCAAACTCGTCACATTCTACTTTTAAAAAAATGTTGTTATGAAATACATACCACACCTGGAGAGGTATGGATTTGATGGGTGGACTGTCCGGTAAAGGGTGAGGAATTGGTTAGATGGTTGCACCCAGAAAGTAGTGGTCAATGGCTCAATGTCCAGATGGAGATTGGTGACAAGTGGCGTCCCGCAGGGGTCCGTATTGGGACCGGTACTGTTTAATATCTTCATCAATGACATAGACAGTGGGATCGAGCGCACCCTCAGCAAGTTTGCAGATGACACCAAGCTGAGTGATGTGGTTGACACGCCAGAGGGATGGGATGCCATCCAAAGGGACCTGGACAAGCTCGAGAAGTGGGCCCGTGTGAACCTCATGAGGTTAACAAGGCCAAGTGCAAGGTCCTGCACCTGGGTCGGGGCAACCCCCAGTATCAATACAGGCTGGGGGATGAAGGGATTGAGAGCAGCCCTGCCAAGAAGGACTTGGGGGTACT
>NW_008795490.1:6243629-6260887 GCF_000699145.1 Aptenodytes forsteri
CATCCCTGGAAACATTCAAGGTCAGGTTGGCCGGGGCTCTGAGCAACCTGATGTAGTTGAAGATGTCCCTGCCCACGGCAGGGGGGTTGGACTAGATGACCTTTAGAGGTCCCTTCCAACCCAAACTATATTATGATTATAAATCAAGAGCATGTCTTTCTAGCTATGACTAAACCTGCTTTCTTTTCTGTAGTTGTGCGTAGTTCACATCACTTCAGGTAAGCGAGGACAGGGACTTCCTGAACAGGACTTTTAATGTTATGTGAAAATCAGATATGATGTATGAGCTTTCAAATTTCTCTTAAACATGGTCTTGACCTTTCATAAGCCGATATTCCTGAATTATTGCAATGGATACAATTAATGAATTTTTCTTATAGCAATTTAAGAACAAAAATAATCATAGAATCATAGAATCATTAAAGTTGGAAGAGACCTCTAAGATCATCGAGTCCAACCGTTGACCCAACACCACCATGCCCACTAAACCATGTCCCTAAGCGCCTCATTTACATGTCTTTTAAATACTTCCAGGGATGGGGACTCAGCCACTTCCCTGGGCAGCCTGTTCCAATGTTTAACCACTCTTTCAGTAAAGAAATTTTTCCTCACGTCCAGTCTAAACCTCCCCTGGCACAACTTGAGGCCGTTTCCTCTCGTCCTATCACTAGTTACTTGGGAAAAGAAACCGACACCCATAATGTCACAGACAATTTAAATACAACAATTCAACACTCTCTAACTAAATTTTCCAGCTAATAAAGCATGAAGCAGAAGTGGCAGAAATGAAAATCTTCGAGCTGACCACTTTCCCCTTGGACAATTTCCAAAAAAAATATTCAAGCCAGCATTTGGTTGCTTGAATCTTTTCACAAATATCCACAGGAATCCTCTTAGTGATGCTAAATCTCTTGTAAAGATATGACAAGATATCCAGTAATGAGTAATCCCTAAAACTGACATATAATATTCCACTAAAGAAGCTAAAACATTTACAGTTCTCACAAGCCACATCTTAATGTCCTTTCTATTTATTTTAATCCAGATAAAGTTAGCCATAATGAGGCTGATTTTTACGAAGTCATGACAGGAGTCTCCATCATCGTGGAAACAAAACTAATGTGAAATCTTGGTCCCATTGACTTCAATACCTAAACCAAATTTTCACTGCCAGCCTTTGACTCCAGCCTTGGATGTGTGTCATCAAAAGAAACGGAGCAATTGTTCTTAAATACTAACAGGCAGGTGTAGTGAGCATGGATTATTTTAATTTCAGATGGATGACGTATATTTGGATACTTTTAGGAATGAATAATAAATGAAAAATATAGCACAGTATGTTAAATTACTACGACTTAAAAAGCAGAGTTTACAGAGGAATATTTTGTCTTTAGAAAGTGTCCATGGTCTGCTAGCCTAATTTTGACCTCAAACCATCTGACTACAGACACTCAGTTTAACACATTCAAATCTGCCGATCCTCAAACCACTGAGTGGATTTGTTGGTGGTTACATCTCATTACTTCTGATTTTCAGCTACCTGCAGAGAGAGGTAAATACCTGACACCTTCCAAGGGAGCTTTTCCATGTAAGCAATAGCTGCCCTGATTATCACTGGACGTCCTAGCCCAGGATGGAGGGAAGGCAGGGTCTGCCTGTGAAGCTACATGTACAAGCAGTCCAGTGAAAAGTCTGGACGTCCCTTTTCAGGGTTTGAGATGTGGAGCAGGTACTTGTCTCTTCAGATGTCATATCCCTGACATCCCACTCTCAGACTGGGATCTGGCCTGCTGGGTTAGCACACGTGGCAATTAGCACTGAGCTTGAAGAGCTTCAGAAACAGCAGCCTTCGCTCTGTTGCCTGTTGAGGTGCCCATGCGAGGCTCTCTCAGGGCAGAAGAGGCAAATGTGACGATAGCTTTCCTGTTAGTCATTTCCCAGCACCCTGCTGGCCCCCAGGCCCATCCTGGCCAGGTCTGTCCCCTCCACCTGGCCTGGGCAAGGGGGTGAGGGTGGCTGCTGGCATCCCCTCTGTATCAGCCACAGCAAGCCCCATGATGGTCTCTATAGGATGAGCCTAATCCTCTGTTTCCTGCTACAACCATTTTGGTACAAGTCAGAAGGTAGAATTTTACTACCATTTCAGTTTTCAGGTTTTTGATTTTGACCTGAAGCAATGGAAAGTGTTTTTTGGTACCTCGCCAGGATGCATCAGTAAGCCTGACACTGGTCTGCTGGTCACTCCCACGGCTGTATGTTTAGGGAAGTGCGGTCCCTAAGCCTATCTCCATCCAACCTAGGGAGATTCTGGCAAAAATACTGCACAACCCAAAACGCATGATAAGCAGGAACGATGCTAGGAAAGGCTTTACACTGAATAAGCGCTGCATGACAAATGCTAAATTAATGCCTGCAATGTAAACCACTCATGGCCATGGTGCAAATGTGGACAATAGGTGGGTGTGCAAAGCCTGCCTTTGAGGGAAGACTTTTAACCACAGGTAAATGTGTTTTGCTTTAGTGTTATCAGTGACATCTGGTGGTAATATACAGTAAATTCAGTTTAAATCTTTTTAAAGGCTATGTACGAGTTTAAATGGCTAATCCCAATTGAAGTATTTTACAAAGTTGTATTTTCCCCAAGTATATTTCTCTCTGGAAAAAACATATAATGACCGTGCACCATGCCAGGAACAAGGACTAACCAGGAGACTGCCTGTACACAGCATGGTATTTGGTGGTGGTAGTAAACACTGGAACCAAGGAAGCCACCAAAGTATTTTGTGTCTGAAAAGCAGTTGATGAACACCTGTTCTTTATTACTGTCAGCTACGTGTAGCCTTTGTAAGCTTTCCAAACCTCATAGTCCTTCCAAATCAATGAACGTGGCAACAATTCAACTCCCAATTTGAAATACATAATTTGAATAATGAACATGACAAATTAAAGAGGCCACCAGTGAAGGTGGAGGGGCTTAATACAGAGAACAGGACAATACAGAGGTGTTGCAAAAAGCTCCGTTGGTAATTGATGGGTTGGGTTTTGCACAAAAAGAAGGAATTGTCATCAACAGGAGCAAGTTTAGTGGTGGGCCACCAAGATGGTCAGTGCTGGAGCACTTATCCTGTGTGGAGAGGCTGAGGGACCGGGCCTTGTTCAGCCTGGGGTAGAGGTGGCTTCGGTGGAGCCTGACAGCAGCCCCCCAGCACCTGTGGGGGGGGTCAGCAGAATGACAGAGCTGGGCTCTTCCCAGCAGTGCATAGCAGGAGGATGAGAGACAATGGGCGGGAGTTGAAACAAGAGAGGTTCAGCTTGGGGTTAAGGAATCTCCTTCTCACACTGAGGTCAGTCAGGTGGTGTATCAGATTGCCCAGAGCAGCTGTGCAGTCTCTGTCCTTGGAGGGTTTCAAGACCTGACTGGATAAAGCCCTGAGCTAAGTGATGAGTGGGCTGGAGTGAGACACCACACACCCTACCACAGCCACTGTGGAGGCTGCCAGGGAGAAGCAGAGCACTCACCTGGACCCTATTTCTATGTTCCCAACCCCTTCTTGGGCTGGACACTGTTTCTACAGGGGAGAGCATTTCTCAACATGGTAGTTCTTAGCTGAAAGCAGCAGAACTGGTGGACATGGAGAAGTACTTTCCTTAATTTTGCACTTAACCTCACAGCATATACTGGAGACAGTTTTGTTTTAATACCTTCTGTGAGGAGAAGTTCCTTTCTGGTTTTGCCCCAGTTTTGCATCAGAAACTTGTTTCATACAGGAGACAGGTTTTGACAGTGTTTGAGGACAGGCACCTCTCCTTTTCCTACTTGCATGGCCACATGTCCTCCTCTTTCTTCTTGGGTGAAGAATGGAGAAGGTTGTCTGTCCAGAAATGCACCTTTCTGACTCTCTATGTGCACCTTTCTTGCTGCTTTTCTGAATGCAGCTCTAGAAAGCAAAAGCTGCATGACTTCATTGTGATTTTTAAACCTGACAATTCAGTAAGGCAAACATTATCCAAGAAATGAACAGTAAAATTACTTTTGTGAAGCCAAAAACAAAACTCAAAACCCAACTTAAAACATACACCAGGCATCTGTGCCTGCTCTGATGCCATGTTCTCTGTAACATCTGCTGCTCTTCTTGAAAATGGTTCCTGAAAGGACATTTCACTCCACAGACTTCTGAAGCCAGCATCTAGACCTTTAAGTTTCAGCTCACCTTGAAGAATAAACAGCTCTTGGAGGAGTTAACTTTGATAAGGCAAGTGCAAAAAAGGACACCGATAGCATATCAGCTATGATGAAAACGTGTCTTTCTTTTCATAGCCTGTTCCTCCTGAGAAGCAGTGGGAAAACAGAGACCTCTGGATCTGTTAGGTTTGGAGAATGATGCTGTTTCGAGCCCTGCTAGAAAGATCCTTGAGGTATCAGCACCCCTGTAACAGAATGTGCTTGAGGCCGATGTTTAACATCAGGATTTAATTTTGTTTTGTGAGTGTTGTCATTTTGAACTTCTGGAAAGACTTCCTGTAGAAAACCACTGCAATAACTTATTGAACCCTCTGCAACTCTCTGTGTTTCCACAGATGTATTCCCATATCAAATTAAACAATTTGGCCCAGCAGCCCCAGTCTGTGACAGCCCCAGTCTGTTCTCATACCTGTGGAGCTGTCTGTGTGCTTTGGTGACTCCTCAGTCAAGGCACAGACAGGCAAGGCAATGTTCTCCCGAAATATTTCTGAGCAGTTGCCTATGAGGAATTTCACCAACACCATCACCTGCACACAGATGCTGCAAATTGATCTGCCCCGATACAAATAAAACACCATCAGCCACAGCTTCAGCCTCACTGTCCAGAGGGCCCGTGGGTGGCAATGCCCACCGGGTGCCCCTTGCTCTCTGTGTGCAAAGTATTCAGGAGCTGTGATACGACGTAGGGGACTGCAGGGCAACCGCTACTTTTGCTCAGAGGAGGCGAGACGAGGGGCAGCCTTGCCCATCACATTGCAGGCACCTGAGCTGAGGGGCATCCCCGATGTCCAGGGGCGCTGTTTTGTTCAGCTTTTGCAATGGCAGTGGGACCCCTATGGATGGCTCTGAGCTGCCCCGAAGGGGGTGGCTGCTTGGTGAGTTCAACGCACCTTGTCATTCATCTCCTTCTGCACTTCCAGCGGCAGCGTGTTGTCCGTCTCTGGGCTCAGCATATTTGGGCCAACGCAGATGGCCAGATTGCTGGAGTCCATCCTGTTGGTCTCGGCGTTTTGGCTGATGTGGTGGAGCAGAGACAGCAAGTGCTTGAGCAAGACAAGGTTTGGTCTAGGCAGTTTGTCAGCCACCCTGCATGAACGCAAACAAAATGTGACGTTAATTCGTGGTGCAGCAGCCGCTACTTCTTTATTTGAGCAAGTCTCAATTAAACTCAGACAGATGACGCTTCCTCCAGAGAGAGGCATGCGTGTGCTTTTTTCACTGTTTAGCAGAAGTATCGTTCAGAAATCCCCAACAGCAGCTGAGCACGTGGTTAATTATAAGATCTTGAATTACAAGGTCTTGACTGAAAGGCAAGCATTACAGCAGTCCACGTCCTTGAGTAGATGAGATGGCATCGGGAGATGTCACTGGAGGCTTCCCGAAGGCACGTGAAAGCCTGCGGTTGTGCTGTGCATCTTTCAAAGCACTCCCAGTCAGCCTCCGCATCTGCTCTTTCTAAAGAGCAAAACACGGCCGTGGTCTCCACGTGCCCGCCTTCACCGCCAGCAGATGTGAAGGCTCCCTGTCCCACAGCACAGTGACTGCGTTAGCTGAGACACTGCAGCCTCTCTCCTCTTCCTACGCTAGTCGTTTCGTAGGGCAATCTCAGATAACTTCAGGAAGTGCTGCTACTAGGGCCCTCTAGACCAAACCCCATGGAGCAATAGCAAGCTGATGAGCAATGAGCAAGCTGATATAAATGACAGGCTTTTAAATGAGATTCTCAATTTCGAAAGATGTCATTGGCCTCTACCAGCCACTCCATCACATTGGGGCTGATTGCAAAACTTCCTGGTTGCAAAACTTACTCTTTCAATTCTTCAGTTTTTTCCTGCTTGCTTGGCTTCTCCAGAGCTTGCATCCACTTCTCATAGAGGTCGGCCGACAGGAGTTTGGAGGGAATATTTCGGAGGAAGTCCTGCAAGGCCATGAGATTTAGATGAGGCTTTGGAGACTACCCCTGAGCACAGAGGGAGTGCTGTGACTCGGGCTGAGGAGACACAAAATGAAGGTGGGTGGTTTGGTGTGGATCTGGGCCTCCAGAGGGGCTACTACTTCCCAGTGCACGGGGGCTGGCATGTGGCCACAGTCTGCACATGGGGCTTCGGCGCTGCAGGGTGCCTGGCTGCTGCAGAAAGTGTCAACTGCATTTTTTTGAACATTCAGGAAAAATGCAGTCCTGGATATGTCAGCTGGAAGGAAATGGTTTTGACTTTGTGTTTTATAAGAAGCCTTCCACCCCTGTGGGTTTGATAAGAAGCCCTCCACCTTCCCACAGGGCTTCTCCTGATGTCCACTGTTGCGGTTTGGCTGTGCACCCATGGTGGCACAGGGGAGGCCCCATAGGTTTGCAGGTCCCGGTCCTTGCTCAGAGCCACAGCAGCATCCCTCGAGTGCATGTGCGTGCAGGTGCAAGAGGTAGCGGAGAGGGTACAGAGGGAGACAGCGCTGCAGGCACTAGAGGGCAGGACAGGCCACAGCAATCCGGCTGCAGAGACACATAGAAAGATGCTGATGTCACCTATTGCACATTGCACACCCTGCACTAGTGACACCCATCTGGACTTCCCTCCTCTGATAAACCCCAAAGCCATCGACCTTTTGCGAAATCTACTCATACTTGTAACATGAGGAGCCAACACTTGGGGTCACCCTACACAGTCCACACTAAGATCACAGACTCACAGAATGGTTTGGGTTGGAAGAGACCTTTAAAGATCATCTAGTCCAACACCCCTGAGATGTCCACCTGTCCCCTACTCAGTCAACACTAAGATCCTGGGTTTCAGGGCTTTCTAACTGCAACTGCCAAGTATTTCCACGCCATGTCTCAGCCCTGGGCTGAACCCTTTCAAACAGTTTAGCAAAACTGTTTCAGCCTGTCCTTTGAATGAGATTGGAGGAAAAATACATTTCCCTGCCTATATTCAACCATCTTTGCAGATGTCCCAGTAAGTGATCCTTGTCACCTCCTTGCTATGGAGCCAGATTTTGGTGTTTTAGCTTTGCACCATCATCACGAGGTTCCTCAGCCAAGGAGGTGGGAGAAATGGTGGAGCACAGCTCCAGCACACTTCGTGAGAGTGAAGCGGAGGCTTTAGCACACAGATAGGCAGGATGCTGGACTTCTGCTTTGTGTTTTGTGGTTCTCATGGAAATCTTCCTGAAATTTTCAGGAGGAAAAAGGAAGTGGCAGAATGAAACTGCTGAAAACCAAAAGTTATTCTCTGGAGCAGATCCTCCAAAAAGTTTATATCCCACATGGGCTCAAAAATACCTGGGGAAGTTTTTGGAAGAGCTCAAGCTCCCGGCTGCTTTGAAAACATGTCCAGAGACACTGTCCACGTGGAAATCCTGTCCCACAGCTCACTGGAAATGACAGGGCACCCCCTTCTTGCTACTGCTTCACATCTGAAATTAAATACACAGACGCAAACCCAAACTGCAGGTAGAGCAGGCTGTATAAAACCAAATGAAACACTCAACAGCCACCTGAAAAATGCGTGCTGTGCCTTGAAAAACACAGATTATTGTGGGCTCATTACTAAACCCTATGTAGGGAGCAACCTGGTTCTGTTTGCACACCGCATTAAAGTCATTTAGTCTGCAGTCCCAGAGGTGCAGCTGGTGATTCATCTCCTCCAGCACCTCTGGCCGCATTCCCAAGAGCAGAGCTCCCGGCACAGACCCTGACACTTCTCCAACCCCAGTCCCTGCTAAGTAGCCGCCTACGTAAAGCACTAATATTTTCTCCCCATGGAGACCTGGAAGGAGCGCTCAGCAAACATTCAGCTATACATTATGCTATGTACTTGTAGCAATGTTTCCAGAAGGAATGCATTCCTGCTGTCTGGCTGCTCAGGATCCACCAGCAATTCTTCTGGTGCTCTTTGGCCTAAAGGGACAAATATTGCCTCATCCCACACCACCTGACGCCTGTTTCTCTCCAGACCACAGGTCTGGACTCTTTTGCAAGCAGGCCTTGCCAGTCAGGGCTGGGGACAAGAAAAAGATGCAGATGTGCCTCTTTTCCAAAGTGTACAAACCCTTCAAGATACAGTTCCTGAACAGTCATTGTGAAACATCCTGGCATATGCAGATCCACAGCATTTGCAGTGCCGGACCAACACACAGCAGCTCAGGATATGATCCATGACATACCCCTACCTCGTTAGCTGACAGACACAAACAGAAGTGTCCGTCTGGGGACGACGTGAACTCCAGGCTTGGAAATAAACCCCAAGGAGGAGAGTCCCTCAAGAACAACTGGATGACTGAACAAACCAACCCAGGCGCAGGTTGCCTCACCCACACTGCACTCTGCCGGCCAACAGCACTGCGGGCAGCATTTCTCCCAAGTGCAAAGCACTCCTGTGGCCCAACGCAAGTCATGTGCTCTCTGGTGCTAAACCTCTTCCCAAGTAGAGACCCACTGGGCTGCACAGGAGCACACACAACCCCCCTGTCCCGCACACACATTAAGACCCTCATTCACTGTGGGGTCCCTGCCAAGGGTTCAACAGATCACACTTCCCTGCCCTCTGATCCAATCCACAGAGCTTCACACAGCAAACAGCACACAAACGAGAGGCTGCACATCTTTTTTGATAAAAGCTCAGGGAAGGGACGATTATGGTGTTTGTCTTCCCAAGCCACCGTTATGCGTGCTGAGGCCCTGCTTCCCAGGAAGTGGCTGGACATCTGCCTACTGATGGGAAGTCATGAATGAATTCCTCTTTGCTTTGCTTGTGTACACAGCTTTTGCTTTTCTTATTAAACTGTCTTTGTCTCAACCCTTGAGGGTTTTTTTCATCTTATTTTCTCCCCCTGTCCTGCTGAGGAGGAGGAGGAGGAGTGAGAAGGCATCTGGGTGGGCATGTGGCAGCTGGCCAAGATCAACCCACCAGTCCTTTTTATTGCCACCCAACATGGGGCACAAGATGACAGTTTTGATCTGGGCATACCATAGCTGTGGTAGCTGTCAATTGGCGGGCTTCTGCGTGGGTCACAGAGCTCACTTGATTTACCATGTAATAGAGCCTAGGGCTTGTCAGCGGCTGCTTTCAGCTCCTGCTCTTTGCTGCGCCACTTATCTCCACGTTTAGCTGTGCCTGGGAACATTCTGATAAAAGCAATGGCCATGAGCTTGGCCCTGGCATGCATACCGCTCCTGTGCTGGGACGGCTGTCCTGCAGAGAGGTGAGGGATTGCACCTCCCTCTTCCCCTCCGGAACTGACATGGCTGCCTTTGTTGCATGGGCTCCAGAGGTCCTTGCACATCCTTATCTAAGCTGCTTGATTAATGTGTTGTCTTTTTGTCGTGTGCGTAGAAACTGGTTTTGGTCTGGTGTTAAGAGGAAACAGTTTGTCGGTGAGGTGACAAGGAAATGTGCCTTTAGGCCATCGATCCCTGGGTGGCAGGGTGTGTGGCAGGACTTGGGCAGGTGCCTGGGGTGGTTATCACCTCCCATAGCCTGGGATCTTACACCTCTACAGGCATGTAATCCCGTTGAATTGGCACACTACTTGGCGGAAGGGTGCCTTGCCTACCCCAGTGAAACCCAGCAGCTCTTAGCACTGCACTGGGGCTTTCCTCATGCCTCTTGAGCCTCCCTTCAGCACCATCAGAGGAGCATGGTTGAGACAGGGACCCAAACCACATCTGGGAACACCATGGATAAGATAGGGAGCCAAATCCCAACTACAGTAATTGCCCTAGTAGTCAAAAAGAAGCACTGGATGCAGAGGTCGATGGGTCCATACCATCGATTAGTACAGGAGGAGGAGGAGGAAGGGTCTGATCAGGAAGCTGGTCCTTCAGCAAGGAAGCAAGAGGAAGAAGTGAGAAAAATCACCCCAGAGGCAGAAACTAGCCGGTCCCTAATGTTGGGCAAACTTCGAGATATGCTGAAAGATTATAGCTGCCAGCCAGGCAAGCAGATTGCTGCCACTACCACTGAAGAAGGCATCTGATATCTGAGAGAATTAGCAGTGCTGGAAAGTCTTCTACAGTGACCTGGATGACAACCAGGTCTCCAAAGATCTGGATGATGTCCAGCGTACATGGGCATGTGCAGAAGGGTCGTCTGAAATGCACCAGCATTATATTCCAACTGCCTGGAGATGATGGACTGACCAGACTTCGATACACCAACTGTGGAGAGAGCATCCCACTGGCTCCAATGTTTTGAGGAAAACCTGTCTCCCTCCTTGTCCCCACAGGCCAGTATCTCAGCTGTCAGGGGCGCCCTGCAGATCCAGCCCCCCCAGCCAGAGGGGAAGGGATCCCAGGCACACGCTGCGTGGCACTCTGGTTCCTCCTGTGTGACCGGGGGGAGGACATGAGGAAGTGGGATGGTGAGCCCACCTCCAAGTTAGGAGCCCATGTACACAAATTGAGGGGGAAGAGAGCTGATAAGAAGGGCCATCCAAGACAGCTGTCAGTTCAGCTGCTATTGAGATGGTAGAAGGCAACCAGTCATTCCCCAGGTATAGAAGAGGACTAAAAGAGTGCCTCCCTTGATTTTAGTGAAGGGACTTCTGGTCTGACACTGCAGGGGTCTCCAAATGGGAATAGAGGGTCCCTGCCTTTGGCCAGGAAGAGGAAAGGGATGACTGGGTTTGCTGGGCTGTGTGGATTCGATGGCCTGGCACACCGGATCCACAGAAGGATAAAGCTTTGGTAGACACTGGTGTACAGTGTACCCTAATGCCATCAGGGTATGGCAGGGAGGAACCCATCTGGATTTCTGGATTGACAGGGGGATCCCAACAGCTGTCTGTATTGGAGGCTGAGGTGAGCTTAACAGGGGACAAGTCGCAAAAGCACTCCATTGTGGCCAGCCCAGAGGCCCCATGTATCCTTGGCATAGACTACCTCAGGAGAGGGTACTTCAAGGACCCAAAAGGGCAGTGATGGGCTTTTGATGTAGTCACCATGGATTCAGAGAAGGTTAAACAGCTGCCTACCTTGCCCAGCCTCCTGGAGGATCCCTGTGTTGTGGGGTTGCTGCATGTCAAAGAACAGCAGGTGCTGATGCTACCACGATGGTGCACCATTGGCAATGTCGCACTAACCAAGACTCCCCAGTTCCCATCCATGATCTGATTCATCAATTGGAGAGCCAAGGAGTGATTAGCAAGACTCAACCACCCAGCCATAGTTTGCTTTCACGTGGAGGGTTGTCCAAGGCACCTGGAGCTGACCATACCAGGGAAGCACAGTCCTACCATTTGTCATGGACTGATCCAGACTGCACTGGAACAGGGTGAGGCCCCTGAACATCTGCAATACATCAACAACACCATTGTGTGGGGCAACACAGTGGAGGAATTGTTTGAGAAAGGGAAAAGGATAATCCAGATCCTTCTGAAAGCTGGTTTTACCATTAGGGGGAAAAAAAAAAAAGCAAGGTCAAAGGACCCACATGAGAGATCCAGTTCTTGGAAATAAAATGGCAGGATGGGAGTTGTCACATACCTACAGATGTGATCAGTAAGATAACAACTATGTCCCCACCAGTTAACAAAAAAGAAACACAAGCTTTTCTAGGTGTTGCGGGTTTCCACACAATGCATATTCTGGGTTACAGTCAGCTTGTGAGCCCTCTTTATCAAGTGACCCGAAAGAAGAACTATTTTGATTGGGGCCCTGAGCAACAGCAGGCTCTTGAGCAGATCAGCCAGGAGATAGCTCGTGTAGTAGCCCTTGGGCCTGTCCGTACAGGACCAGCCATGTAAAATGTGCTCTACACTGCAGCCAGGGAGCGTGGCCTCACCCGGAGCCTCTGTCAGAAAACACCAGGAGAAACCCGAGGTCGACCTCTAGGGTTTTGGAGTCAGGGGTATCAAGGATCTGAAGCCCACTATACCCCAAATGCAAAAAAGATACTAGCAGCATACGAGGGATTTAGAGCTGCTTCAGAAGTTGCTGGCACAGAAGCACAGGACCTCTAGGCACCACGATTACATGTGCTGCACTGGATGTTCAAAGGAAGTGTCCCCTCTACACATCAAGCAACCGACATTACCTGCAGTAAGTGGGTAGTGTTGATCATGCAACAGGCTTGAACGGGGAACCCCAACCACCCAGGAATCCTGGAAGAGATCACGGACTGGCCAGAAGGCAGAGATTTCAGAGCATTGCCCAAGGAGGTGACTCTAGCCCAAGAAGCACCACCATACGAATTACCAGAAAGTGAAAGGCAGCATGCTCTATTTACCAACGGATCCTGTTGTGTTGTAAGAAACCATCGGAAGTGGAAAGCTGCTGTGTGGAGTCTCACATGACAGGTTGTTGAAGCTGTTGCAAGAGAAGGCGAGTCAAGTCAGTCTGCAGAAGTGAAAGCCATCCAGCTGGCCCTGGAGATTGCTGAAAGAGAAAAGCAGCCAATACTCTGTCTCTGACACCACTGACTCATGGGTGGTGGCAAATGCCCTGCGGGGCTGGTTACAGCAATAGAAGGAGACCAACTGGCAGCACAGAGGTAAACCTACCTGGATTGCTGCATTGTGGCAAGACATTGCTGCCAGGGTAGAAAACATTGTTGTGAAGGTACATCATGTAGATGTTCACAAACCCAAGAACCATGCCACTGAAGAACATCAAAACGATGAGCAGGTAGACAGGCCACCAGAATTGAAGTGGCTCATGTGGACCTGGACTGGGAACGTAAGAGTGAGCTATTTGTAGCTCAGTGGGCCCATGAATATTGGGACATCTAGGGAGAGATGCAACATACAAATGGGCTTGTGATCAAGGGGTGGACCTGGCCATTGAAGCCATCACACAGGTCACCCATGAATGTGAAATGTGTTGTAATCAAGCGAGCCATGTGAGGAAAGTATCCCTGGAATAGAGGGCGGTGGTTGGGTTATTGATATGGCGAGGCCTGGCAGATTTGGCTATATTGGACCACCTGCCAAGGCAAGTGCTACAACGTGCTCATCATGGTGGAAGCCACTACCGGATGGTTGGAAATATACCCTGCAACCCATACCACCACCTGAAACAGCATTTGGGCCTTGAAAGGCAAGCTCTGTGGCACCATGCTACCCCAGAAAGAATTGAGTCAGACAACAGGACTTATTTCCAAAATAACCTCATAGACTCCTGGGCCAAGAAACATGGCATTGATTAGGTGTATCACATTCCCTATCACCCACAAGCCTCTGGAAAGGTTGAATGAAATAATGAACTGTTGAAGACTGCTGAGAGCATTGAGTGCTGGGGCATGAAAACACTGGGATGTAAATTTAACAGAGGATCTGCTAACTGTCCTGGTCTTGCCCAAGCAATGCCCCTGCATACTGTGGGAGGAGATAAGGTCCCTGTAGTAGTGCACATAGGGAAGTGGCTGGGAAGGGCAGTGTGGGTTGCTCCTCCCTCAGGAAAAAGGCAAACCCACTCAAGGGATTGTCTTCGCTCAAGGATCTGGGTGCACTTGGTGGGTAATGTGGAAGGATGGGGAGATCCAGTGTGTATCTCAAGGGGATTTAATCTTGGGGGAAAATAATCTGTGAATTGAGATGTATGTAAGTAATGCAGCAGGAACTGCCTGAACTGATGGAGAATGAGCTTCACCAGGAACCAGGTGAGTGCAGTGATGACCCAACTCAAACTGATCTTGGTGCCCAACAATCCCACATGCTGCTTTTCGTGTCCTGGACAATGACCTTGACAGATGGGGCCCAAGTCATTGACTGTTCTTACGGACATTTTTTGGGGGAGGCCCATGGAATGGGAGAATAATACCTCTCTCTATGTCAAGGAACAGGATATAGTGGTTAATGAGGATGTATAAACCTGACTGTTGGATGTAAAGAAGGTTCGAATACGTAGTATAAGTGTTGGTAAGAGGGGATTTCAGGAATGGGAAGTAGGTAGAATGGGATGGTCAGAGGATACCTAGATGTATCAGATAACATGGGACCTGAGTGTGACACAAACGGTATGGAATTAGGGATGGAGATTGTGCTGGGTCTGGCTGGGATGAAGTTACAACGTTAACTTTCCCCATTGCAGCCTGTACGGTGCTGTGCTTTGCATTTGGGGCTAGAACAGTGTTGATAACACACCACTGCTGAATAGTGCTTGCACAGTGTCAAGGCTTTTTCTTTCTCTTCCCTGCACCCCCAAAACCAGGTAGGCTGGGAATGGGCAAGAGGTTGGGAGGGGACACAGCTGGGACAGCTGACCCCAGCTGACCGAAGGGATGACGTTATGCTCAGCAATAAAAGCTCAGGGAAAGAAGGAGGAAGGGGGGGACATTTGTGGTTATGGCGTTTGTCTTCCCATGCAACTGTTACGCATGCTGACGCCCTGCTTCCCACAGAGTGGCTGGACATCTGCCTGGCAATGGGAAGCAGGGAATGAATTCCTCTTTTTGCTTTGCTTGCGCGTGCAGGTTTTGCCTTTCTTATTAAACTGTCTTTATCTTGACCCGCAAGTGTTTTTTTTTTTTAATCTCATTTTCTCCCTCTGTCCTGCTGAGGAGGGGGAGTGAGAAAGCGTCTGGGTGGGCCTCTGGCAGCTGGCCAAGGTTGAGCCACCACACTCACATGCACATACATACTCACAGGCTTTGTAGGTACGTTTATATACCTGAACATACATATGTTCTCCTCTGAGCTAATTCACTTAGTAACAGCAGGCAAAGAAGACCGAGTCAGCTTTTCAGATGGTGAAAATAAATTTGAAATAAACTTTAGGTTGGAGAATTGCTATCAATTCCTTGAACTAATTATTATTATTACTGTATTGCATAGAGCTTCCAGGGGGGCAAGAGCGAGCAATGTTGACTGAATGTCAGTGAAATGCTGTCCCTGCCCCAAGGAAAACCCAGGCGCTGGCACAGGTCCTGCACCTTTCAGGTGGTCCGAGCGGTGCTGTTAGGGACACCTGAGGGGTAACTGTCAACAGAAGTGATGGTAGCAGAGCCTGGATCTCAGTATGTACAAGACGTGGCAGATGGAGTGCAAAAGCAAACGGCTGGCTAGCAGCAGGCACTTTAGTAATGAAGCGTCACAGAAGCTCACAGGCTCCTCTCTGATTTTACTGGGCTATGTTCCAGAATGCGTTTTCACTTTTTTTTTTCTTAAGTATCTGCAAATGAAAGCCTGCTAAGCTCTTGGATAAGACAAGTGTCTCTTTAACTTCTCCGTCTCTTACAAATTTCAAATAGCAATTTTTTATTATCTTAATTGGTGACTGCCTGTTTTAATTAGACATCACAGTTAATCTTACACTGCTGACACGTATGAGGCTTTGTGCAGAGCAAAACATGGGGTTTTTTTAGCATAAGCACCAGAAGAAATATGAATTGTAAGAAATAAGATGACCGCATTTTCAATTCTGATTTTCATTTTCTTCCTTTCACTGTAGTCTTCAGTTACCACCTTCCGAAATTCTCCAATATTTTACATGCAGATAGGTCCTGGTCAAGACATTGTGTGAGCTTAGAAAAAATGTATTCCCTTCGCAGTGATTCGGAAAACATTTCTGATCTAAACAACAATAGGCAGAAAGCAATGGTCTGTCTCACTTCTCTGAAGGCCTCAAGCCATAATTTTATCTGTCCAACTTGAGCTAATATCAAATAATAAACAAATATGTAAATGTAGAAATCAATCCCTCCTGATCATGTTGTCTGGGAACATATTGCAACTTCCACAAAAGCTGGCCTGCGTTCATGTCCTGGAGGGCTTAACTGAGCCTTCACAATAGTTGCACTGATGATGCCAAACCTCGTGTAACTTCCCCCTTGATTTTTGCAAGCTGCCAGAGGGTGTCATAGAGGGAACCCAGCAACTTGGAAAGAAGTTTTATTAATATTTTATACAAGAGATGCACTCAGCAATAAAGCTGAAAAAATACAAGGGGGAAAAAACCCAAACAAACCAAAAAGCCCCCAGAACTCCCTGGATCACACAGGGCCAGGAAAGGAAGGGAAATACTGGCAGAGCTAGGTGGCTGATTTGCAGCGGCCGGCTGTACGCAAGCAGGAGCAGAGCCCTTGTGGTTAGATGCAACCTTTGCGGGAGTCTGTATCCAGCTGTCCTTGCAAGGGACCTGAGTGGTTTTGCAAGGTGCTATATTTTGCTGGGTTCTTTTTAAGGAGTGCATTGTGGACAGGTAGGAACATGATACTTCACCTCTCTCCTTCCACAAGGACAAACTGGAACTCTTAATAACCAGCTCACATTTGACAGGACACTTGTCCTTCTCATGGGGAAGAGCAGTTCCTATGCTTTTTTTCTGGGTAAAATACCATAATCTGGACTGCAAGAGGTAGTGTCCCATCTGGAGGCAATTCATCATTACTTGAAACAAATCCTTCAACTTTATCTCTAGCTGCCAAGCAGCACAGCTCAGGTGCTAAGAGCAGGTCACCTGTAAAATATGATGGTTAAATACAGGCAAGTCCGTGGAAGAAATAGCCCACTTGGAACTGATAAAGCTCCCTTGTACTTGAGTTGCTTAGATTTCAATAAGAAGATGGAGCATGTTGGGTAGTAGAAAGCCAATCCCAGTTGTTTAAGAGCCCTGTGCAATTCTTACCCCAGTTAAAAGGGTGATTCCCCAAACCTGTGCCCAGGAGTCTGCTGAGAATGTGTTTTACAGACCAAACCAGACGCCTGTGGGACAATGAGCGCATTATAGAGCCTTTACCGCCAGGCCAGTGGCGACACAGCCCCCTATCCCTAACGTCCCTTGGCCCTGTCCCTCATTCCTGCATGCCCGATGAACTCAAATTTGCTCCCCAGCAGCAGCGCTCGTTATTTTGGACACCCTACGGTGTTACATTCTTACCTGCCACGCTGTCTTAGTAATAATCCTGGCGGGAGGGCTTGGCTGCGCCACCAATAAATAAGCAGCCGTGAAGGGTCTTCTTCTCTTTGTAAGTCACTTTTCACTTCACCTCTCCCTACGCCTATTGATTTTTGGCCCCCTTTTCCGGCGGGATGCCTCCGCTCGGCATCCTGGCGGTCCCCTCGGGTTTTGCCGCCGAGGGAG
>NW_008795490.1:6261239-6271989 GCF_000699145.1 Aptenodytes forsteri
GGGTTATTTGAGGATAGAGGCTGCTGAGGAACTGCCTGGGACTTTGCGCCTGGTCTTGAATTTGGTAAAAAGCAAAACCCGAGACCTCTCTTGCATAAGTCTAGAAACGCGCTTCCTAGGGCACCGGAGTAATCCCGTGCTGCGGGGCTCAGCGCCTTCGTGCTCCCAGCCCCGGACCGCAGAGCGCTCGTTATCCTAAGAAAGAGGGCCACGGGAGTCGGGTGGTACCAGGGTTAGCTTATCAGAGGTCAGGCAAACGTGCAGTCCCCCACCTCCTGCCAGAGACAGAATTTGAAGAGACTGCGTGACGATATCACTGCGTGGTCAAACTGCTCAGACACCGCTTTAGGGCAGCAGAGTCCTGGAAAACAGAGCAAACAAAACAAAACCCTCAGCCACGAGCAAATGGATATTGGTTAAAATAAAACCAGGGGGTTTCTTGGCTTTATCTGCGTGAGGGAAAGAGTTAAAGAGGGGTTTTTTGTTGTCGTCATTGTTGTTCTTGCTATGGAGAGGTTAACATCGTTGCAAGAGACATGTTTCACATTAGTGCACGCTGTGAACTCTGTCCCGCAGCACCTGGTAGTCTGGTGTGAGCCCGGGACCAAAGCTCGGTCCCCAGGGTGGTCTCAGCTGCAGCGATCGCTCCTGTCAGCAGGGAGAGGAGCCCCGGCCGCCAGCGCATCGATTGGGAGGCCAGAAGGGACCGTTACATCATTTAGTCTGACCTCAGACAGGAGCGAGGTGCTGGCTGGGAAACAAAAAGAAAATTGCCGGGGACTGAATCTCTGCACTGAAACACAGTATTTCCTTGTGACATTGTCAGCTTTGACAAATAGACTCTTCCACAAAAAATGAGATTAGTGGCAGGGGCTCTCTGCATGAAACGCTTACACAGAGATGCGTGTATCATAAGTAGAAGCTTCAGAGCTTCCAAATACAATGATGGGAAGTGTATTTTACATGCCAACTGATCTGGCTTTCCATTGTTCCTCCTGCTCTTCATAAGTAGGGCTGCTAGCAGAAATGGACTATTTTCCAGTAAGAAAGAGCTTACTGAAAGAAAGAGTTAAGAGGAAAAAAAGAAAGAAAATAATAGGGTTTGTTTAAAGTTGTCGGCAGAGACATTGTAAAAAATCGAAATTTCAGATAGGTGTAATTTCTCTCTCTTCTTCCCATTTCTTTCTTTTTAACCTCTATTTTTCTAATTCTGGTGAGAAAGTAGGAAAGGAACAAAAAGAAAAAAGTAGGTGATTATTTAGAAAAGAAGGTTGGGATGCTGACTGCTCCGAGATCAATTTTTTCCTTACTTAACTTTTTTTCAAAAGTAACCCTTCAATATGCATTGAAAAAATGCTATTTTCTTTAGACGTAACACAGCCCCGGAACTCGCACCCATAGCACGGGGCTGGATCCGTCTTACTGCGCTTTGATGTTCAGTCTTGCCTTCACTTCTAGTTTTATGGATCTGGCTGCCCACTATTTTACTTAAGCCTGGTACTTTTTCGGAGTACCAATGGTCTCCGAAAATGGAACAAGATGGTACTGAATAAGGCTTCTCAACTTACATCCCACTTTTTCCGATATTAACAATGTACATAAACCCCTTGCAATGGCAGGGGAATGGAGCGTCACAGGAGTGCCAGGCTGTGCTGGGACATGATCCCAAGAGACAAGAAGGGCGAATCACCTCCCCAGCCCCATGCATCCATCAGTCCAGCGCACCATCTGCCACACACCAGTGGGTCCTCCCGGGAGCCTGAGAAATGCGTATCTACTGCAGGTAGTCATGGATGTCTGGCTTGCATGGTGTGGCAGGAAAAGGGACGACAGTGTTTGCGGTTAATGAAGTCCAGTGCAAAGCTGCATCCCGCAGTAATTTATTACCTTGGAAAGCAGGGGTGTGATGTCAGACCCTGGCCCCACGGGAGGGCAGGACACGGGGAAGGCAGGAGCAGGAGGGTGGGAAGATGATGATGATGATGAACTTCCCAGTGCCACCGCTGCTGGGGACAGCAGCAGTGCCCAGCAGAGCTTGTGGGGGGGATTTGTCATAGCTGGCTCTTAGCCTGCAGCAGGGCTCCTGTGGAGGCTCTAAATCACACTGATTGCACAGTCAATAAAGAAAATCTCACCGGTCCCCATAACCAGGCTGTTGGCTTTTAAACCTCTTCAGGTAAAAATCTGTTTATTGCTGTGTTGTTAGAAGTTCAGAGTAACTGCACTGACTCCAGCGATGTTAGTAGCACAAAGTAGCTTTGGAAAAGAGTTTTAATATAGACCAGCTCAAGGCAAATTCCGGTCTGGTTTATTCCATATAAGCCAGGACCCACTCCGGTGACCTTGGGACGGCTAGCTGAAATCGAGAGTGCTGCCGCTTATTTCAGAGGAACCACTCTCTGCCCACACTAATACAACAGAGACCAGAAATCCTCCTCTTGCATATATTTGTAAGTTCCTTCCCAGCCTGCGTGGCTGTTTCAGGGCAGCAGTGTCCCGAGCCGTCCCCGTCAGACGGGGAGCAGAGCCCTGCCTCGGGGTGGGCAGCACTGGCTACCGCAGGCACAGCCTGAGCCACGGCACCAGCAGCTTCTGCAGGCGGTTTGGTTTAGCAGCACAGTGCTTGTACGGCGCTGGCTGCACCAGACCCTTTCCCTTTGCAGCTGGGTGGGGAACTATGGGTGAGGACACCCCAGCTGCAGTGACCACTGTGGGGTCAAGGCCTGGCCGTACCGGGGGGAGAGGTGGTCCCGCTTTCAAGGTGGAGCAGGGCCGCTCCATGGCTCTTGCCCCCTCCTTGCTGCTGGCCTCAGGCGAGAGACAAACCAGGGGAGAGGTCCAGGCAAAAGCTCATTTAAAGGACTCATCGCCCCCAGGAGCCCCTTTTCCTCCCCTTTTTGGTGGTCTGATGTTCCGGGGTGGTCACAGCTGCCCCTTTCCTGGCCTCCTCCACATGTGCACATGTATGACATGGCTGGGGAAAGGAAAGTGCCCGGGAATTTCGATGTGTCCCCCGGGAAAACCTCGTTAAGGAAAGGCAGCATTACCTGCCAGCACACCTCCCAGAAACCCCCCGGGCTCCCCTCTCTGCTTCTGCTTTTGGTGTCTCATGGGGTTTGGTTTAAGCGATCACTTAACGTGAACCGTGTGGAATTTCTGTGTTCCCGCCAGTGATGGATTCTTTCAGGAGGAGAAGGAAGGATGTGCGTTTGCCATTTTCACAAGGACTCTCGCCTATGGTGGTGGAGGGGGGCAAAGAGGCTTTTAGTTTGTCCTTAAGGATTGTAGAAGTAGGTTTGTAAATTTGGGGGCATTTCTGAAAGTCCCGAAGAAACAAAAGTCCAAGGTTTTAGAAACAGGTTTCGTTTTCAGCTGGTGCTGGCCCTTGCCTGCTGAAGAATCTGGGCACGTAAAAGTCTCTCCAGATGGCAAAATCATGTCCCTGTATATCTCTGAAGGAGGTAACACTTTGAAAGGCTTTCCAAATGAGTAAAAACAAGTGATGCGTTTGCACCTATAAGCCAGCAGCATGTGGTTAGCCCATCCAAGGAAGAATGACTAAACTCTGGATTTTCAGTTTTTTTGGTGGACTGCTTTGAGCTAATAAAGGAGTTGTGACTTCTCTGCCAGTTTCAAAAAGCAAATCATTTGGTGCTGGGCTTGTTCAGCACTCTCAGTGCCCTATGTCCCACCACAACATGCAGAGCAGTGGGATTTCTTTCAGGCTTTCCCTCCCGTTTTCCTGATTATGGTCCAGTCTTCAGGCGGTTCTCCTTGTGGATGCCTGGGATGAAGCCCTTGCGCAGTGCATGTAGGTGATTTCATTAAGTAAATGGCTCCCAGTGAGTGCACCTGAAATTCTGCAATCTGCAGATGTGATCCTTGTGTTATCTGCTGTGTGTCTCGGAGTGAGAGCGGGTTACAGGCTAGAGTAAGAAGGGCTGGAGTTTAACTTGTGGCAGATACTGTGATATCCCCTATGAAGCAAGAGAAGATTTCTGTTAAGTAGAGGAAAACCCCTGAGAGAGAAAGTATGAGGTAACTGATAGTCAATACTGGCATAATGTCGTGGTTCAACCCCAGTAAAAAAAAGGGGGAGAGGGGGAGAGAAGAGAAAATAATAATAATAATAATGATAAAAGAATATACAAAACAAGTGATGCACAATGCAATTGCTCACCACCCGCTGACCGATGCCCAGCCCGTCCCTGAGCAGCGATCGCTACGCCTTGGCCAACTCCCCCCCAGTTCATATGCTGAGCATGACGTCACATGGTATGGAATATCCCTTTGGGTATTTTGGGTCAGCTGTCCTGGCTGTGCCCCCTCCCAGCTTCTTGTGCACCTGGCAGACCATGGGAAGCTGAAAAGGCCTTGACTCTGTGTAAGCACTGCTCAGCAATAAGTAAAACATCCCCATGTTATCAACACTGTTTTCAGCACAAATGCAAAACAGAGCCCCATACTAGCTGCTATGAAGAAAATTAACTCTATCCGAGCCAAAACCAGCACACACAAATGGATTCAAATTCTCCCAGCTCTTGGACCACAGGGCAAACTTCATTTGGCTTCTCTGCACCTGCTGCACTCTTTCATTAGAAATCACATGTAGTTTTTTTCCACTGAAGTGGCAGCAACACTTGGGAATAAAGTTTTTCTTCACGGCATAACATTGTTTGGTTCAATAAATTAAATGAAAACGACCATCCTCTCCATGTAAATTAAAGACCAAACACAAAATCCGACAGGTATACCCAGGTTTTGCACCACCAACCCCTGACCTTGGCATTGCCCACCTGTACTGGCTTTCTAAGGGATTTCCAGACAGAGCAGGGAGGTTTTACTGGGGATCACACATGAGGCTGGGGAGGGGACGGCATCCTCAGTAAAGATGCTCAGTAGCTGTGAAGAAGCATGAAGCTCAGCAGTCCCGGGGGGCTGGTGGGAGCTTCTCATGGAGCTCTTCTTGCACTGATGAGGACTCAGGCCAGAAGAAAAAAATATACACCCCACGTGGGAACTTTTATGCAAACTCTTCTAACAAGGCATTAATTTAATTTTTAAAACCATAAAAACTGAATGTGCTTTCCATGTGGAAATGTTCCAAGCTGCTGGACCCTGATGAAGTAATTTACCACTTTTACCTGAAACACATTGCATGCGGTGGATTGATTCCCCACATCCCAGGACCTCCCACTTCCTAGATTTAGTCCTTTGCTACTGAATCACGATAGAAAATCTCTCACCCTGTCCAGATAGGACTTTTTTTCAATTCACCTAGAGGAGAGGCCATCACCTAGAGACCTAAGGGAGGGAATAATTTGGAAGGACTTCTCACCCGTCTCAGCCGGCAGCCAGCGCGCTCCTTCTGCAGGTGACAAGCTGGCTGAATCAAGGAAGATCTGTGCCCCATCCTCACTGCTGGGCCCGGGGCCCTGCTTGCCCACCTCTGCAAGGAGATAGCGAACTACCATGGACCCTGTCCCTCGCCCAGAGCTGAGTCTGCTAAAGCACATAACCCAGCTGCAAAGTGTGGTGGTTTCTGCAGGACCCACCGTGGCTCTCAACCCTGCAGGACTGACACTTGGGTTCATGCCTCAGCCTCTCCAGAGACCCTCCAGCATCACAGCCCAGAGCCAGGTCTCGCTCTCTGTTGTATTTGGAGTGAGAGGAGGAACATCAGGTCTGGTATTTTCACTGGTGCCAGAACGTGTGCGTGTGTACATATGTAACTTGAAACATGTTGTTCATTTAATCTTCGCTATATGCACTTGGTAGACGAAATTGTGGCGACTCTAGAATAACAGGAGTAACAGTAACAGGAATAATTTGCTTTATACTGGCTCAGGGAAAGGAACAAACCTGTTCTTCCCCACAGTGCAGCGCTCGCTCTTTGCCCTCCTGGTGACACATCACCTCAGGCACCCTGAGCATCACGCTGCCACCAGCTGTAACCCCCATCCCCACCCCGGGCGGCAGTCGGGAAGGCTGCGTTTCCCTGAGCATCCCCTGTCTGCTCTGCAGAGAGCGTGCCTCCAGCTAGCCCTAGGTGGGTTCAGAAATGGTTCCTGGCTGACCTCTCGGTGCCGCTTTGCTGGCAGACGTTGCACCAGATTAAGAAAGTGGTGTCTGCCCTCCCACGTGCAGCTTGTTTGGGAGTCTGCACTGAACAGTCCTCGTGGTTTAAACGGAGGCGGGATGACAGACAACACTGATGGTTTTAAAAGCTGGTATGGTCAGAGCTCATGATACAAGGGAGTAAGCTGGGGAGAAAAGAGACCTCTGCCTGGGTCAGGATTGTCCCTCACTCCCCCCACAGTGTGCTGCTATTTCCATCACTAGACTGGGGATTTATCCTGATACTGCAAGCCCAGCGATGGACAGACCGTGCCCCCCATGTGTACAATATTTTAAACTGGAGCTGGAGGACTCCCCCACGCTGGAGTCCTGGTGGGTTCAAGCATGAGGACAACACCCTACAGCATCTTAGGAGAATAACCTTTCCCCAAAACATGCTTAACTCTGTGTGCTCTGCAGTGACTACTGTGCAAGCAACACAGGCTTGGTCACGTACTGACCTTTTGTCGAGCAGCTGACTTCAGAAAAGCTTCTGGTAATAATGAGTCAATGTTTATCAAAGAAAAAACCGTGCTGCTCTGATAACAGACATATGTACGTAATAAGCAATTTCAATGTTAGTTTCTTTGACTTCCGATCGTGTATTTTAAGATGTTTGTTAAAGGTAGGCAGCAAAAAGGGCCATAATAGTACACGCATGGGAACAATGATTGCATTCAGAAACAGCTCCTCTGCAGGTATGAAGCAGTGTCACCTACTCCTGTCACACAAGCTCCCGCATGCAGAGAGGCCACAGGAGTAAATATACCAGCGTCAAACTGGTATAAACCAGGTATAAACCAGGAGTAAATATACCAGTGTCATCCCTGGCATTCGAGTCCTCCCCCAGAGCTAGAGATACCACAGCGTGCCCACTCCTGTCTTTCACTGTTCCTAGCAGAAAGACGTTTTCTAGTATCTCACCACAGTGCTGCTGCAGCTTCACGGCCACACGTGCCAGCGCCTTTCCCTGCAGCGAGAGCATGGTGACTTCTCCCACTACTGCTTTACTTTTCTCTGCTGATAACAGCCAGGAACATCGCTCATCTCCTCTGGGAAACTGCATTTGCTTTGGGTTACACAGGCCGGCGCACCATGGGGATGGTCTCAACCAGCTCGACTCCCCATCACCCTTCACAGTGCTCAGTTCCCAACACCCTCACGAAGCACTTGGTGCCTCCAGCTCCGCTCCGCATTGCACAGGCGCCTGCCTTTGCACTGGGCTGGTTTGCACTGACTCGATGAGATCTTCTTGGTTTCTGCCCTCTAGGAAATCGGTCAGTTCCTCATCCCCCCTCCAGCTTTGGCATCAGCACTTGGTGCACGCGTGCGTGTGCGCACACACTCACCTCCTCTGTGACTCCCCAGCAGAAGACTGAGGCCACTTTTCCAGTTCTCCCAGGAGAGAAGATCTGCAGACACAGATAGTAGGGCTTGTTTGCCATTTGTAAACTGCATGGAGTGGTATGCTGCTAACAACTTTCAGGAGTAAAAATTGAGAGTCAGAGGTGAAAGCTGCTGAAATTCTGATGAATTTGGGACAAAGTTTCAATAAAAAGCAGATGGCATTTTTAGTCATTCTTTTTCCACTCAGTAAACGGGGCCAAATGTTCAAAAAGTTGCCTGTAAATATATCACCCTGCTTTTCAACTATCTCAAAAAAACACTGTAAATATGAATTTAATAAGACAGGCATCTCCCAAAGGGCGGTAACCCGCCCTTTATCAGCCTCATGTCAATGCTTGGCAGCAAGGAGCCATTTCTTGCCTCTGATGCTCCTCTGCTGTGTCACTTGTTCCTGAAATAGCCTCGTTCTCTGGCGCTCATGTTCACGTTCAGATGGCAGGCGGCCACACAGAGCCTGCTGTCCCGAAGCACAGATTTGAGGGATTTGAGCTCTTTAAGAGGCAGGCAGCTCCCCCGTGGATTTGCAGGAGGCAACTTACCCACCTCTAATTGAAGCCAGCTTGGCTGCCTCTGTGGGGCACCCGGCTTGCTTCTGGGAGCCCAGCTGGGCTCACCGAGAGCGGCCTCCTCTCACCCGATGTTACGGAGTTAGAGTGTGGAGGTCTGTGTCCAACCCAGCTGCTCCAGGAGCCTTTTATAGTCAGTGCGGAGAAGTGAGCGCTTCTGGGAAAGGACATGGCTCCTCTACTCCCAAAGCCAGCAGCAGAAGCGGGGAAGGAAGAACAGTGCCCTACAAGCGCCATGTCTCCCCACTGCCTCTAAAAGGAGCTTGGGCTGAGCAGCCCCCATGCAGACACTGGTGCTGATGTTGCCCTAATTTGGGCAGACACCCACCAGGGTGCCTCAGCTGGTGGCCTCAGGGCTTTGCCTACGGTGCTGTAGCTGTGCACCTGTCCTGGCCAGTGCTGCGGTACCTGGCTGGCTCCGCGGGGCAGCAGCTGCCATGCCAACCACTGCAGGGCTCAGAGCCCTGGCACTCAACGGGAAATTTGGCAGCATCCAAGAGTTAGGAGCACAAACAGACTTTACGCTCTTCCCGTACACACTTTGTAGCAATGACTCCTTTAAATGCTCAAATCCCTCACCTTTGTGGGAGCTTTGCTGGATGATGGAAACTGATAATAAACTCATTCTCATTTTCAGCCCCTCAAGACCATTCCTCCCCGCCGCTGTTCAGCACCATCGCTCTTATTCAGCAAAGGTTTGAGCAAGCCATGGATGCCTTCAGCCAGGTATGTACATCGTGTGCCATATACACAGTGCTTGCAAAGATGTTTAATGCCCAGGAGCAAGGCGATATACCTTGGCTCGCGCATGCACATATCATGTGGCGCCGCTGTCAGTGCCCCGCACTAGAGGGCCCCAGGCGAGTCGTAGATGGGGGAGCGTACACGTGGTGCCCGGGGCAGCTGAGCTGGCAGTCGTGGGTGCAGAGCGGGGGCTGCTGTTGTAGTGGGGACGGAGGGGACAGGCGGTGGGAACTGCACCTCCTGGCATTGCCCCCAGCTGTTCTTCTCACCCTCCCACCAGGCCTGTGTGAGCCCAGCAGGAGCTCAGCCTCTTCCTCCCATCTCTCCCAGCCCATGACAAGGGCTGCCAGCGCTGGCTCCTTGTTAGCTCATATTAGTTTCTGCCTATGCTGTTGAGAAGCCCCTGTTGGCAGTTTCCCCTGCAGAGCATTTCAGTTCTTTGTTTTCCAACTGGTTTTCTTTCTTTTGGGTAGGAAAGCCTTTGAAATAGGCAGAAGAATTGGCTGTGATAGCATTTACTGCCTTATTTTGCTACAGGTCATGGCTTGCCTAGCCAAACCAATGGGAAATTTCTGCTGACGTTAGTGGCAGTGCCTCCTTCATTAAACTGATTTCCAATAAGCAGAGGAACACTATCATTTGAACTGCAGCTACTTCACTGCAATGCCCTGACTTCCCTTCTATCCTCTAATAAACCCAGTCCAATTAGTCAAACGGCACTGCTAACTGGGCATGGTGGAGTTGCAAGTAGGCTCATTATGTGTTTAAAAAAAAAAGCTTACAGAGGAAAGGCAGGAAGGGCAGCAGTATCTTGGGTTTTCAGGTAGCAAAAGTCTGAGTCCTTGAGCATTCCTTGCTTGGAGAATGGGGCAAGTTGTGCTGTAAGAGCATTTGCAGTTAGTTATTCTTCAGTTATGTCTCTCTTCAGAGTGAGCACATTTTTTTGCATTTGTTTCTTGACATGAACATCAGGAGCTGTCAGACTGTGAGAGAGGCTGAGTTTAACACATTTTCTTTTCACTGGAAACATTCCTGATTGAAGTCTGCGCAGCGGCTCTGTGTGACACCTCCTGGTTCGCCATACGGCTCCATCTCAGAGCCCAGAATCATCCTACAGCCCGGGGGGACAGGTGGAACTCAAATACTGAACAAGTGCCCAGGACTCACTGCTCTGTTTTCTTTGATGCCATAATTTACTAGGTGTTACAAGCGAAAAATACTACCACCACCACCACCACCCCCTAGGCCGTACAAACTCCAGGAGCCTGAGCCTGCAGGACAAAGGGGCTGTTGACGTCTCTATAGGAAGGAGACAGCAGCATCCCTGTGTTGGCTGGTGATGGGTGACCGGCTGGAGGGGCAGTCATGCCCCCGCTCCAGCCCTGAGTCCCTGCCTCCTCCAGCTTCTGGCTTTGGCTTTCAGACCTCTGTCCATGAGAACATACCTGGCTGGGCAGGAAGGTGGTCCCAGTGCCTCACTGCCCCCTGCACAATATAGGTCCTCCCTCTCACTTCTGCAGGAGGCAGCATTTACCAAGAGCCCAGTGCACTCCCGGTGGTGTAAACCATGTTGTTGCTGGTGCCATCAGCTAATTTGCAGCCGGTGCCAACAGCTAATTTGCCTGTGGCCTGGTTGTATGGAGGAGGGAGGTGTGCTCTGGCAGTCTCCCCTGTTTTACTACCCCTCCAGACAAAGCCAGTCTAAGGTATCTCAGCAGGACAAGCAAACGTCAGGTGCCAGCACCGGGCTGCTCCTGTGATGGGAAAAGAGAGGGAGAGGGCAAGCAGCAGAACTGGGAGAAATAGCCCCTGGGACTCGGGTTTGTCTGTTTGCGCTTCAGGCAGTGAGCTGGGGCAGGGCAGAGCAGGGGCTGGTGCTCCTCCAAGCAGTGGTTCAGCAGGAGCGGCAGCTTCTC
>NW_008795490.1:6272046-6278284 GCF_000699145.1 Aptenodytes forsteri
TCGCGCCCACAAGGCTGGGGTCAAGGGGGGGCGCCAGCCTCTCTTCACCCTGAGCCTTGCCTCCACAGCCAGCCTGGCTTGCCCAAGGACTTCGCTCTCCAGGCAGTGTGGGCAGGAAAGCTGTGATGGTTTTCACGCTTTCGGCAGCTTGCTCCCCTAGGTGACTGCCTGCTTTGCCTATCTCTTGAGCCGGTGCTAATCCCGCCAAATAGCCTAGGCAGAGCCTCAGCTGCTTCACTGGCACCTGCCTCACAGCACTAATGGCCACAAAGGCCTTGAATCACCTCATCTCGCAAAAGGAAGTACCATTTCCACTGAATACATTTGAGCCTTGCCTCCACAGCCAGCCTGGCTGCCCAAGGAGCTTCGCTCTCCAGGCAGTGTGGGCAGGAAAGCTGTGATGGTTTTCACGCTCTCGGCAGCTTGCTCCCCTAGGTGACTGCCTGCTTTGCCTATCTCTTGAGCCGGTGCTAATCCCGCCAAATAGCCTAGGCAGAGCCTCAGCTGCTTCACTGGCACCTGCCTCACAGCACTAATGGCCACAAAGGCCTTGAATCACCTCATCTCGCAAAAGGAAGTACCATTTCCACTGAATACATTTGGGTCAATGAATACACAAAACCTCTGAGGCACAGAAGAGGCTCGTGTGAAAGTCAGGTTAAACCCAGCTTCCTTTGTGCCACAAACACAGTCTCTCCCCAAGACCTCCCAGCCCCGTGGCCAAGCCACTGGTGGCTTCACTGTGACACGATGCAACAGAGAAGGCCCACAAAGCCCTATGGAAAGAGCTTTTTGTTTTTGATCAGCACAAACTAATCAGCCTTTAAATGAAAAATGTCTTTTGTATTCCAAAAAACTTTGCCATCTTGGGCAACACTCCAGACGTGCTGCCTGCAGGCATGCTCTAGAACCTCTGAACCTACAGAAGCATACATAGAAAAGTCTCTATTATACTTAATAGCAGGAAAATTGTCACAAGTTGGAATTGTCACAAGGAACCCACCTTCATAAAGCTGTCACCTTTCAGGATTCAGAGCAGTCACAGATGGAATATCCCCTGAATTTTTCTGTGCAGGTAGTAAGCTATACAAATACCACGGAGCACTTACTGGAGCATTAACCTTCATAGCCACTATACAGCGAGGATGAATTTCAAGTGGAGGCGAAAGCCTTTGTGATCTGGTTGCCAAACCCATGAACCATCCAGTTCTGACTGTTCTCGGTCTAAATGGTGATTTTCCCTTTCCCCTACAGAGGTTCACAAACTACCTGACTGGGCTAATGCAGATGATTGTAGTAACTGAACCATAAGTAATTTCCAGAAAATTGATGAGTTTATTCATCTTGCAGATTCAACTGCCTAGAGATTGGTTTCCTTCAGCTCTCAAACCAATTCCTGGTTGCAGTAGCATTCCGGACATGGTCTAATCAACTAGTGCAGATCCAGACATTGACTGAAGAGTTAGCTCGTGAGATAAAGTCACTGCAGTGTCTGGTTTCTGGACCTACTGCAATTATCAGTAGCGTTAGGAAAAGGTAACATAAGCATGTTCCCATGCTTACTTTGTGGTTATTAACCAACATGCCAATCGGAAATCCTTTGGATTTATGTTGGAAAACTATCGATGACAAACTTCAAGAAGTAATTAGGGCAAACCTTTCCTTTTAAAGCACACATCCTCCATAGCAAACTGAGATCCTGAAGGAACTTATTCCTTGGGATGTTGTCTAAAGGACATTCCTGACAGTTGATGTTTATTTTTGTACCAAGCATCTTCTGTACCTCTGCGGCTGAGTTTGCATATTGCTCATTAGGCGCTAACTTCATTACCTGCTCCTGGCAGGGAAGACATTAAACAAGGCGCATCCTCTTCAAACATTTATGGGGACAGGATTCCTACTCCAAAGGTTTTCCACTGGGTTTTCCACTGCCGTACTGCTGGAGAGGTCAGTGGACCCAGACCAACTCTTGCCATGACTGCAGATGCAATTGCAGAAGATGAGAGGAGCAGTGTACTGAAGACGGCACTCAACTGGGCTTTCAGGAGAGTGAGGCAAGTCTGATCTGCAGCTTTTATTGTGACATGGGGAAAGTCATTTAATTAACCACTGTCTTGATTTCCAGCCTGATAGTGAAGCTAGCACTGCATTTCATTGCAGAGGGAAACATCTGTTTGGGGGGGTCTTCACACTGGTAGAACAAGGATTGGGGAATTTGGACTCTGTGATCTTTTCTGTGTTGCCCTGGCTCCTTCCCCTGCCCAGGCAGCCAGGTCCAAGCAGGGAGGCACAGCATGTACTGAACTCTCCTACAGAGATGCTGGATCCCATCCCAACACTGAAGATCTGATTCCTGTCATCATGCAACCACATTTAGTTGCCTTTTTACTTTTTTTTTTTTCAAAGGTGTGACAGACTTGCCTTGCCAAGCTGAGAAAGCTCAGGGAAATATCTGCAGAGATGCAGAGGGGGTGAGTCATGTAGAGTGTGGGGGCTGACGGCAGAGACCCTTGTGTGGAAGGCTGTAGTTAAAGGAGGTGGGAGGGTTTCTTGCTGGCCACAGGACTGAAGTGGGCAGGTGTAGATGAGTCAAGTGAAGGCTGCTGCAAAACAAGATCTCGGAGGGTGAAATCAGGGGGGTTGCTGGTAACACTAGGGAGTTTTATGGGTCAGCTCAAAGCTTTGATTTCCTTTCTATATCCTCCTGCTACTTCTTGACAACCATGCTGCTCCTGCCCTTCACTTTTTCTCTTCATTCACTTTTACTCTCTTCTTCCATTTTTCATCCTTTGTGTGCTTATACTAACTAAATGCTTTAGCTCCCTTGTTTAACCAGCTGATGATAGTACTGTGAGTTTTCTTTCATAGGCTGAGTGATGGGAAAATAATGAGTAAAAAAATAATACTATCATAGCACCAGCCACATGGAAGCATAGTGGGTAGGGTACTGCCTTTCAAGGGAAGTGGGCATCCACCCCCGCTCTGGTCCAGACAGCCTGTATCATCTTCGGTGTGACATTTCACCGCTCTGCACCACAAGTCCCCATCTGTAACACGGGGTTAATAATGCTGCCTTTCCTCATAGGGATACGGTGAGGAAAGGAGTAGTTATCATCAGGAGGCACTCAACACAGCAGTGGGGCTGATTCTTTCGGAGGTAGGCATAAGACAGTCAGGAACTGCAGAGACCTGGGGCGAATCCAAAAGATGAGGTTTTTCAGGGTAAGACTTGTCCCTTTATTAACTGTTAGCATAACAGGACTCTGATCCATGCGGGGATCCCTCTTTTTTTATAACACAAGTAATAAGCAAAAGTACTTCATATTAATTGAGAGCAGTTTACTTGAGAAAGAGTTTTGTGAAAACAGGCCTATTTATAAACACAGAAGTAACATATTCAGCTTCTCGTGCGGGTTGGTTCAAAACAGTTCACAGAAACTGTTCTGATGAGAAACTCGGAGGTTGGCTGACATTATTATAGAAGGTGTCTGCTTTCTTTGGAAATGTTACGTTTTTGTTGAAAACAACAACACTAAAAATATCACCCAAACTAAAAAGCTTCTCAATGGGAAAAATATGTCATAGCTGTTGGTAGAGACCTTAAAACTTTCATTCTATCTCTTTTCTAACTTTCATGTGAACTCTAGAAACGTGGCCTGCGTGACTCGCCTTTGTGCTTTTGAAAAATTACAGTCTCATGAAAGTTGCAATTCAAATTTGTTCAATGAACACCAAAAACATGGTTTTCACACCAGGAAAGCTAAGCATGTTTTGAAGCGGTATTGCCCTGCCACTGACTGATGTCACCACACACATACGTGTAGCTCCAAGACCAGTCACTGGGGGCTATGATCAGATGAATTCGATGGGGTGAATCGGGAGCTGAGGCATCTCATGTACAGAGGTTAGCCTGCAGCAGGACGGCCTGCAGAGCCCACGCTGCCTGCGTGACGAGAGGTGTCCAGGTTGTCCCCAGATGCAGATGCATCCGGGTATCCATGCAGCTTTAAAATGACTGGAGGGACTTCAGGTGTTACTGCCCTGTTCCTACTTGTCACCATTCCCTGTCTGCAAGTTATAGCCAGCAGCAAAGGCCGGTGGGTGGGAGCTCACAGCTCTGGTACCAAGTCTGCTACTTCTGTATTATGGTGCTGAGTGATGGGGCTTGACTTGAGCTGCAGATTTTCCCCTGGAGAAAACTTGGGAGTGCTCACTTGCTCCGTTTTACCTGCAGACAGGTGGGAGCAGGACACTCATTGGGTGGGCAGTGACAAGCAGCATCCAGCTGCTGGGCAGCAGCTGCTGCCCTCCCAGATGCTGAACCGTACACGGGGCAGAGTCTGTGCTTCCACCAATATGCCTTGTTTAAAGCGGTAAAACTTTTATTATGTGTCCAAGCCTCAGTCATAACCAGCTTATCTCTAAACAGCTAATCATTTCATTTCTAAATGAAACTCTTAGGCAAGCCAGAAAAGGTTTTTGTGACCTTTCTGCATATGCACAGCTATTCCCATGTATGTGCTACAAGAAATGTGCAGGGGCAAGTGTGATGTTGCTACTGGACACATCTAGGACTCAGCTGAGTCCAGCAGTACTGCAGACATCTGGACAAACACATCTTTATCCAGAAACAGCCAGCACTCCACAGTGCTCACAGGATGCTTTTAGAAAACAGGATTCTGTGTTTTTTTGAGAAGTGTTGTACCTAGAAAAGAGACCTTGTAAAAGGCCTTAGAGGGATGGGGACTTCAGTGCTGTGGCCCTATCAAAAGACCAGTCTGAGAAGAGAGAGCTTCAAACTGAGAGATGCACTGACGAAAATCAGGAGCATTGCACTGCAGGTCTTGGCAAAGGCTAATTAACACCCGTGACAGCTTACATCCTGTCTGCTGGTGGAAAGGAAACATGCTGTAGGTGTCCCAAGGCTGACATTCGTGTCTGGCATTTCCCCTGTGCCACCGCTGTGGGGTAGGTAGCACAGCCGGCAGCGTGCTGGCACACAGATCACTGGCACCCTGGGCCCAGGAGAGCCGGCAGGCAGACACCCATCTGGGCCTGGGGACCTGGGGGAGCAGACCCTCTGATGGGGGTCGCAGGCTGACTGCTGGGGGGACTCCCTGCTGATGCTTCCCCTTAGTTAACCGCCATCCCTTCTGCCTCAGCAGTTTTCTGCATGGCCTTTGCTGCTGCACTCGGAAATCTTGGAAAGGCGCGTACAGTCCATTAACGTGCAGGAGGACCGGTGCTCCCGAGCCTGCCAGGAGCGCTGGTAACCCTGGCCATTGCTGGTGATGCCTCCAGGGCCTCCACCCAGGACCTCCCCACACTCAGCAGCACGAGGCAGCCCGCAGAAGTCTCCTGCAGCAGAGCATCAGCCCTGGGCTTGTCAGGGCACCAGCTCTGCTAGTGAATGGGGCGCTCTCGGGGACTTTCCCTGTCACTGGCACAAAATTATCCCTTTCAGAAAGTGTTCAGGTGTTCCCAGCACGGCTCTGCCCGGGCCAGCCAGCCCTTGCCAGCAGCTCCTTGGCACCGTCCAGAAACTGGCATGAGCTGGCTGTCCCCAGCGGGCGGCTTGGACAAGGTCTCCCTGCTTGGCAGGGTGATAGCCTTGAACAGCAAAGATGTGGACTGCCCCATGCCAGGTCGCCCCAGAGCCAGGCCTATGCAACGTGCCAGCGTTGCCACGGCCTGTGTTTGGCATCTCCCCAGTCACCGGGTGAGGACACAATGAAGGACCATCCTCTGCCCTGAGCCCAGGGCATGGGCAGGAGCTGGCCATGCCGGTGGTGCAGCCCTGTTCTCTTTAGCTCCCTTCCCCACCCAGCAAACCCACTTTCCCCCCATTCATTTCATAGATCAGACCTGGGTGCAAGATTCCCTGGTGCTACAAGAGCATTTGGGAGGCTACGTCCATGTAACAGCACTGTCTACCTCCTCTAACTGGGGCTGCCCTGTGCAGCACCTCAGCCCTTGAGAGGGTTTTGCAGGATGCTCCTTGGGTGGCCCTGGCACACAGCTGCTTTCGGGGCACGCAGCACAACCCTGGCTTCCCCACGAATGCTGAAGACTTTCACCTTGGCCGCCCACAGTACTCTCCCTGTAGAGGTGGAAGGTTTCTTACCCTCACAAAGGCAAAGCCGTTTCCTCTCGGAAGACACACCACAGGACCTTTGCATGTTTCTTCTGCGCAAAGCACCAGCAGCTGCCGCTTTCTGTGGCAGCCGGGGGCCCTGCC
>NW_008795490.1:6278373-6325488 GCF_000699145.1 Aptenodytes forsteri
ACCCCCCACCCCCTCCCGCTTTCTGTGGCAGCCGGGTGCCCTGCCCTGCCCTGCCGGCTCTCCCAGTGGTGGCTTCTGTCACCTCGGCCAGCCCATGGAGGAAAGATCGGAGGAAAGAGCTGGCTGTAGGGCAGAAGAAGAGCTGTGGGAAAAAAAAACAGGCAGAAGGAGTGGGAGCAAGCAAGAAAACGTCTCCCCCTCCTCAGCCTGGCAGGAGGTCTCCAGCCCTGCTCTCACGATCGATTGTCACCGTGACTGGGAGAGCAGGGGGAGTGCTAACACCAGCACAGAAACTGCCTGTCCAGCCCAGCGAGGAGCATTTCAAAGCTACAAATCGCACCTGGAAAAAGCACTGGCAAGAAGCAGGGAAAAAGCACTCGTCTCCATCCTGGCACTCCCCGAGGAGTTTGCTATGAGGCCCCCCCAGTTCAGGCAGAGAAGTGCAACTTCCAGGTGGGGGAATCTGAGGTAAAGATGGGATGGATGATTAGTCTTTTGCACTAGTTGGGGTGTGCCTGTACCCCAAGCCCCGGCTGTGCAGACCCATGTGCAGACAGCAGCTGCATGCCAGCTCCCATGCCCTGGGGAGCAGCAGCCCCTCCGGAGGCCCAGACCCACACCCAACCTCCCGCCTTCATTTCTGTGTCTCCTCAGCTCTGGGGCTGATGGGTCAAATAATCACAAACACAGAAGTGTCTTTTTCAAAAGCATTTTGAGAGCCTGAATCATTTTTGCACTTGGGATTTAGTGGTGGCAGCCCATAGGCTTTTTGGAGAGCATGTCCCCATCCCTCTCCATATTCCCGTTCCCCCGGTACATCTAGCACTGGCTATCACAGCCCTGCTTTAGCCACATGTCTCCGAGTCCTTCAGAACCCTCTGAGGGAGCCTCTTTTCCCACCCTCGCCCCTCACACTCCATTGTGTCTTGGGGAGACCCTGCCGGTGCCTGGGCTGCAGGGCCCTCCCCAGCCCTGGGTGAGCCCCAGGACCGATTGGAAAAGCAAATCTGTTCACCTGCTGGCAGTGGTCTTGAAGGTGAGCTCCTCTGATGTGCAGCAGTCGGAAGGCATTGCTAATCTGCCCAGGACCACCTCAGTGCCCAGAGCTGACCTTGGAGTGGGACTCCAAGCTAAAGCCAGAGCAAAGACAGACTAAATGTTTCAGGCTTAGGAAAGTTTGGCATTTTCCTTTTCCACCTGATTTTCAGTCCCACTTGTTGTGCTGCTGATTTCCTGCATGCCCACAGGAAGCTCACTTCATCCTCCTCCTCAGCATCCTCCCCAGGGAGGAATACTGAGATTTATGGGTGAATGAAAAGCAGCTAAGAGCTGGGTCCTGTGGTTAGCCCAGTGCAAGTGTACTTGGCATGTTCTTGTGCAGCCCACTTGTGCCAGTGGCCATGGGCACCTTTCAGAGCAGGAAAGATGAAGCATAGAGGGCTGTGGGGCCCTCCCAGTGCTATGACAAGCCCCAGGGCTGAGCTGAGCCAAGTACTCTCATCTTCCCCTTGCTCAGGTGTGCCTGAAGCAGTGCCCGTTCCCTGACAGAGAGCCTTTGGTGCTCACTGAAGCTAGGAGAGCCAGGCAAGTCTCATCTCAGATGGGTGAGATGGCTCCAGGTTTGTTTGGAGATCAGCTTCAGACCGTGCCATGGTGTCAGCCCGTACAGACTATTTCAGCCACCAGTATGAATGGAGCCAGAGGGTTTCTAGCCACTCCCCATCTGTGCTCTTGCATTTGGCAGGCTTTTAAGCCCAGTCACGGAGTTATCCAGTGCCTCCACTGCCAGGGAATCTCCTGCTAGCCAGGCCCAGAAATACTTAGCACCCATGGTCAGCCAAGCGTGAGTCCCTGCAGCCTCGCATGGCTGCAAGGGACTCAGAAGGGCTCTGTCCTTAAGAAAACCGAGGTGGAAAAGGGTAAACATGATCAAACAGCACTTACTGCATGACACCTACTACTCCTACTCTTTCTCCCATCCACACATCACCTCCCACAAACAGCACCTTTTACTTCAGTCTCCACAAAACCAGTTAGTAGTTAAATGTCAGCTGAAGCAGCAAAACCTTTGCAATTCTGCAGCAGCCCTGAGCTCCCTGGTACCACACAGCCGGCACAGCAAGTGAGGGCTCGGGAGGAAGCAGTGTGTACCGTGTACGTGGGTGTGCTCCTCTTGTTGCACAAGAGGAGGGCGTTACTGGAGTATCGCTGGTGTTTCTCATTCCACACGTGACGCTGTCACCTGCTCTGCAGAGGAAAAGGCATGTGGCAAGTTGTGAGCAAGATGGGGAACAACCAGATGAAACTGCAGTTGTCTGATGTAGGAGAAACTTCATACGTCCTGAAGGCACGCTTCACACCATATCGCTCTGACTCTGCTCTCTTTGAGGTCCCTGAAGATTTGAGTGTTACCTGTCACAGGAACCAGGTGTAAATGAGGTAGAAAATCCAGCTGCACTTCTTAACCCTTCATGAGAGAGGGCAGACTGGAAGGCGCAGGATCCCGAGTAGGTCTCAGCCCTATTCACTGGAGGATCTGCTGCCACGGACAGACCCGCGATTTGCCAGAAGCAAATGTCCTTGCTGCCCTTCAAGGGCAAGTGCAAGTGTCTATAGGCCACCCAAGCCAATGGAGGACCCTGGTGTACTGCAGATAGGCCTGCGCGTTTGGGTTTTGTATGGAAACACAACCCAGCTGCTGGACCTGTTACATCTTCAAACACCAACCTCGTCTCCTCTTTTGTCCCAGGCCGCAGTAACATCCCACTGTCCACTGCCAGGAAGCTAAGTCGCAGGCTCCTAGCCTCTGATTACATCTTTTAAAACTCAGGCATTGAAGCAACCAGGGTTGGGGTGCAGTCACAGTGGTTCCCCTGCTCCACACGTACTGGTGGATTAATGAGAAGAGACCTGGGTGTGGAAATCAGCCCCACAAAGCTGCAGCCTGAGGCAATACTGCTGGTTTTGCATATGGAGGAAATGGCAGACGCTGAGATTTCAAGTACCCAGTGAAAAGCAAAGGACATGAGGAGCGTCCACTGGAGAATAAAGTATCTCCTTGGTGCTTCCTGTGCAACATCTGTCCATCAGTAGATGTGCTATTTCATTTTAAATCGGTTATAGCCATAAAAGCAAAATGCCATTTGCTTTCATGTCAATATGACGTCCCACCGAGTTGCCCACCTCTGGGCAGGAGGAGGAATTTTAGCCTAACTCATTGCATCTATTTCTTACTGGGCAGTATAATCCAGAAAAATAATATAAATACTGTCAACTATTTTTTTCTAAGCCTCTTGTACCCAGCCTGACCCCACAAAACTCATCCAGCAGGACGCCTTATCCCTGTCCTCACTGTGTATCAACTGTATGCAAGCCCTTTGCTTCTTAGAAATGCTCTTGGTCAAAATGGCTCGTCTCCTCTGTGAGTCAGTCTCTACACTGTGTATCCATATACAGGAAATTTATCAACAGCTCAGTTCTGCCTGGGTGTGAGTTTGGATTTCCCTGAGACTGCAGGCGTGAAGCTGCTGTGGGATGTGGTGTCCCCAGAGCCGAGGGACAGCCGTCCCCACCTCCCCTGCAGCCAAAGATGTCAGCTGCACAGAGGTCCCCAGCATCTATGGACAGACCTGTCCATCAGTGTCTGCATGGCCCATGGCACCCGGCCTCGGCTTTGCTGTGGGGTGGCACAGCGCTTTTACCTTCCGTGTGTCAGTGGTCCACATCTCGCATTAATTTGGGTAGATGATGGGAGCTGGGACAGGCGACTTGTTTTAAAGCCTCTTTCCGCTGTTTATTAGCAAGACAATCACTCATAAGGAAGCTTCTATATACCCAAAGCTTGATGTGACCTTTGGGTATATCAAAAACAATTAGCAGAAGTAAGGAGATTAATTTTACCTTAGAAAAGTGTTTGAAACACTGGAACTGAAGGACTGCCGACACTGGTGTCTGTATTTTTTAAAGGGTTTGGAAACTTGACAAAACTGCAGAAAGATCCCATAAAAACTGCTGCAGGGTTTGAGAAAGCTCTGCAGTGCGAATGTGAAGGATATCAGCCCAGATAGATTACTACAAGGAAGATTAGGAGATGACTCAGGGTGTGTGTGTGGATTCATTCATGTAGGGGAAACGGCTGCCACAAGGGGATCTTGAAAGCAGCAGAAATAGGCGTTAGGAGAAGCGGTAGCTCTACAAGCTAGGAAAAAGAAATGTGGACATAACCACACTGTTAATAAGCAACTGTGAAAGTTTGAACCATGGGGAAAAAAGTAATCAAGGTAAATGGTGGTCTCTCTGCTGAGATCTCCAGGTCGAAAGGAAGAGCCTTTTGCGGGGTGTATGTGTTAACTGAAAGCAGAAGTATTTTAGTCAGACACACATTGCTGGCTGGGCTCGCTCCAAGACTAACCAGCTGAAATTCCAGTGTGGACGTGCAGCCAGACTAGATGATTTCATGGACTCTTTCCTGGCTTGGAATGGTGGATGAACCTATGTGTTCATGTTACCTGTTTTCCTAAAGAAAAAAGAAAAACATCTCTTTCTACTTGATATTCCCTCATCCTGCAGTCCTCACCTGAGCACAGTTTCCATCAGCTTCATCAAAGTGTTGTTCACATAATCCTGTGAGGCCAAGGCCAGATCTCGCTCTTGGCCCTTCTCCTGGCTCAGACCATGACTCTGACGTGCCGCTTTCACCACTTCATTGCAAAATAAGGGCCCTATGGCCAGATGGGAAAAGAATAAGCATCTAAAAGGGACCAAACGCATCCAGAGGCATCTAAAGAGACAACTTCTTGCTTTCTTGGGCAAGCAGCAATATTTAACTACAGCCGGCCACACTTTGCTCTTACCCGCAGTTGTAAGGTTGGCCCCGCAGTGGCCCTGGATTGCAGCCTCCCAGAAACCCAGCAATGAGCATCCATCTCCCCCTGGCTAACAGCAGTAACCCTACTTCTACACAAGAAAATGTGTACACTGATTATGTCTCACAAATATCAAGTCAAATGGATTTTCTTACTTCTTATACTTCTCTTTTTTTCGTATAATATCTCTAAAAATAATCCCTGAAACCCCCCTACCTTAAGTGTTTTTTGAAAAATAACAAAAAAACCCAAGAAACTCTCCAGTCAGTTATAAACAAACGACGGGAAAATCCTGCTCTTGACTAATTGTAGTACTGCGGCCAGGCTTCGTCTTCGGGGATTTCTCAAAGTTCAACTTCTGCATGAGTGAGCTAAGAGCCAAACTGAAAGCGAAAATCAGGCTCTGCTTGGAGCCCTGCTGCGCCAGCCAGAGGTGAGCTGGGTAAATCTGTGACTCCGCTTTTACTGACCAAAGCCAAACAAAACAAACAGGTCTTTTTGGTGCTGGCTTGAAGAAAAAATTTGAAAGGAGCTCAATTTCTTAAGAACAGCTGCTCAAAAATCTCATTTTTGGCAGGCTGCTGGGGATTTTCTTTGCTGAAAGTGGAAGAAGCGCAAGAAGTTGACTCACATTTCAAATAGTTGGTTTTCAGCTGAGGAAACTTTACTTTTTTCAGTGAAAGCATTTTACATTCAGCTAAACTTTTCATGATGCAGAAGTCATTTCCAAAACAGTTTCAGTCTTCCCTTCATTTTGTGAAGAGATGAATCTAAGCTATTTTTCCTCAGCATTTTTACCACTTTGACCCTGATGGGGGCTCACCATGGAGCTGGCTGGGGGGAGCAGCGCAGTCAAGCGGCCGCAGCTGCCCCATCAGCACCCTGTTCACTAACCCGGACTCTGCAAACAGGCACGTCACTGCCCCCATCCTCACCCCAGGGAAACCCACCCACATTCTAACTTCAGAGAGCCTACTCATGGCAGACTTCTCCAGGATATTATGTTTAGGTTATAAAAATATTTCCCAGGAAAGTGGTAGCAGTTCTTCATTTGAAAAGCATTACCAGATCCCTTCAAACCGGTAACCTTCTCCTCGCACGCACCCCAGGTACCTGCTGCGTCCAGGCTATAACCTGCTCAGGCAGAAACCTGGTCCCTCTTTCACCCGTGGTGCCCTGATTTGGTTCAGCCCCAGGCATTGCGCTATAATAAGCAATGTTAATAATAATCATGCTAATGGCTAGATCAACAACATCAGAGTCAATCAAGCATGCCCACCCTCGTACCCCAAACCCAGCCTCTCTATATATAACATACTGGCACAGTAACCTTTCCTTATCAAAACCGTCGATTGACTGTTTATCTAGCATTTAAGCATTCATCACTGATTTTCAAATCAGCCATCTGACGTTTCCCGATTTCTATATGAAGGGCGCAAGCTTTCACTTCAGGAGAGTGACTTGCACAAAGCCTGTGCTCACCTTGAGGAAGTCATTGATATCCACCGCTCTGGCACACCGGTGTTCAGCCACAGGCAGCTCTCCTCCTCTTCCAGCTCCACTTTTCTAGTTGGACTTGTCCATTCAGACCCTGGTAATACAGTCTCTGGTTCAAATGCTATCTAATGAGCAGATCGCTCAAAACAAATGGAGGTGAGAGAGCTAGCAGCTCTGCTTATTGTAAAGAAACTTTGAAATGTAATCATTCAGGAGGATACTAAAGGCAGAAAGGGAATTTCCCTGGACAGGCTTGGTCTGAGGGGGGCTGCTAGCACAGCTACAGGGAAGTCCACAGCACAGAGAAAGTTAGGTCCAACCTTTAAATAGATTTCATCTGCTTCACAGATCATAAATGTTCCTCTGGACTCTTTGCTGGGTAAAGTGCTCATTTCAGGGTCCCAGCTCTTTTTTTGCAAGCTTTGCAGCTAGAGGAAAATTAAGGAGGCTAGGCACTCTGAGGGGAGCTATGCTTCTTAAGCCCTTTATCTTTACAAAACCACATCAGGAGTCAAGTAGACTGTGCAGGCCATTATTCAGAAAATGCTGCCACTCTAAACAGGTGCCAGCTGGATGCGTTGCAATCTAATACGTAAATAGAGCTGGCTAGCGAGTTTTACCAAAGTATTTGCCCAGTGGACCAGGACAGCTCTTTTGTAGCAATAGAAGGAAAGGTTTTCTGAACCCTAGCAGACACAGAATGGGTTATGAAGTATGGTGATCCCTGGTATCTGCTGTTTGGTTTTGGGTTGGGTTTTGGGGTTGGTTTTTTTTCCCTGCAGCTGCTCTGTATGTATGCATCTAGACTCTGTGTGGTCATACATCTAGTAAAAATGATCACATCCTCCTCCTATGGACCATCCAGGTAATTGTGCCATGTATTTGGAAATGCATCGCAAATCAGACTAATTTTCCTTTTCCTGGCAGCACTGGAGGAAGGGACTTTGTGCTTCAGGGCCCAAAGGATTTGCTTTTGTTCTTAGAAAGACCCTCTCCTCAGGTAAACTTATCAGCCTAAGCTCTAAATCCTGGGGGGGGAAGAAAAAATACCAGCTTTTCTGAAAGAGTCTGTGCCATAGTCTTAAACCGCAAACACCCCTGGACGGCTTTTCTCTTCACACAGGCAGAACATTCAGCCGGCGCACAGGTCAGCCAGCCCACCGCACTTCGTTGACTTTTCGCTTTCCTCCTACATTCAAACAAGTTGGTGCTTCTTCATAAAGCCCACACTTCTTAAATTACTCAGGGGGGAACTTAATTTATCAGTCTGAAGGTCTGGGAAATAACAGAGGGTACACCTCCTGATTCAGCCTCAATTGCAATATTTGCCTTACTAACGGACAAAGTGCATCTTGTGTTTCCCATCAATGCTATTCATTTCTGCTGAGAAGTGACTTATCAGAGAGAGCTGACTGAAAAAGAACAGAAAGATCTAAATGTATTCCTATCTAATTTCTTCTCACAGTCAGTTCAGATGTAGTTTTTAATTTCCATTGTTTGGGGTCATTAAAAAAGTTTCAGTTATCGTATTAGATACGCTTCCCATCAGAAATTCCCCTAGATGATACCTATAAGCAGAATTCTTAAAATTGATTTGCAATGTCAGTTTTGCAATACTATGATATGGGTTTGGGCTTTTTTTTTCTGCTGAGAAGCACAAGGAAGAGCAACAGTCTTTCCCGGTTCTTTGGGGTGTTTTTTTTTTCTTTTGGGTTTTTTTTCCTGGTAGAGCTATTGGCAGGTGTAAATCTTGTCTTTGTTTTTCTTGGCCTCTTGGATGACAAAGGAAGGTGAATGGGAACTCAGCTGACACTTAAAGGAGAAAAAAAGCTGCGCCTTTAATGGATACATTTTCGTCTATCTTGTTGCAGCAAACAGCATTAAAAAAGCATAATTTTAAGGAGCCTTCAAGGAAAAAAGAGTAATTAAAACCAGAATTTTGACTATAAGCCCATTCAAGCATTTTTTGTCTTGCTTATGTTGCGTGAAAAGACTAAAGCAATAGCAGAACACATTAATTCACTTTGTTAGTCATTCTTTAACATGACTGTATGCTGCTTTACAGAGAACAACCAAGATAAGCGTCTCTCTGGATGTGGCTGAGAGAACTGAGTGATGTGAAAAGCATAGGCTCTAGCAGAGAGGAAGGCTCTTCTGCCTTCAAGGACAGCAAGCTGAGAGTCCCACTGCCAAGACTTAATGCAAAAGGGCAGCATATGTGTCACAGCTTGCATGGATTAGACAAACATTTGTTAATTGATTCTATTTTGGGGGTAGAAGATGCCCCAGAAGAACGCTCCGGGTCCCTACCAGCAATCTTTCCTTTGAACACTGTGCTTTTCTGCCCACAGGGATGGAAGCTGATGTACTGGTAAAACTGAAATGGTTACCAGTGTATTATCATTCCTACTTGTTTTAGGAAGACAGTTTCTAATGAAATAAGAACCTAAATCAGCCTTCTCCTATATTCTTTTGTCAAGAATAAATAAAATTAATAAACTAGGGGCTTGGAAGAAAAAGCTTCTTACAAAGGCATGAGAAATGCAACCACTTCTGAAGCAAGTAGCATCATTTGCCATTAGAGATAGAAACCTCGGTTAGGTGGCTCGCCAGCCTGATCCAGCTTGCTAATTCCTACATTCCTATGTTTTATGTACACTTTTTTCCCCAATGAGACGGCTCAAGCTGAAAATTCAGCTGTGTTCAAGGCTTCCATGAGCTGATGAGTATTTGGATACAAAGGTTAGCTGTGGTCACCTGTAGGGGCTTCCCACCACCACACACCTTCACAGATCTTGGTTTCAATTGCAACTACAAGCAGAAGTTCCAGAATAGCACAAGAAAGGATATTCCCCAAATTCTTTCTAAAATTGGGAAGTAAAAGAAAGCTGGTAAGACCTCCAGAGCTAATACAAATGCTATCCTCATTCACAAGGTATGCATTGTTGTTTAGTGCTTCTGCCACCCAGGCTTTTGGGTTTCCCCATCCTTGAGTATGTTTTAAATATAATGTAAGGGGACTACGCTTGGCTGTTCAAAGAACAACAAACCTTCAGGATCAGCTCACACTGCAGAGGCCTTCAGGTTGTTTGAATGTGTTGCTTTGGGATTTGCTCTGTAGACACCTGAACACAATCAGCATGGAGAAAGGTCAGGGTAGTCCCCTTAAATGGGCATTGTATGGCTCAGAACTATTATGGTTGTGAATTATAAATGCAGTCTGCAAATCTACCCTGGATGTCTGTATTTTTCCTCCAAGTAAAAATGACAGAATTGTGTAACACACAATGCTGCTTATCTGCGTACATGGATGTCTGTATATGTAACTATGCATTTAATGGGACGGATCCTGTTGTCTTTTCTTTACACAATGCATTTTTATAAGGAGACAAAGATTATAATATTCAGGTAGCTCTGTTTTAGGCCAGCCTCCCCAAAATTCAAGTTTTCATGTTCAATTTGGAATGACTAGATGGAATAAAAATAGCTTATTTAGTGAAATATGGTCACCCGCTCCAAAAGCAGAATCCTGCTTTATCACCATCAGCTCAGAGCAGTGGCTGGGAGGTTGTCTGTTACAGTGGCTGTGTACCCAGTGTCATCTGATAGCTCTGGAAGAACTTCCCAAGGCTGGGAGGACCATCTGCACTGATTTCAGCTTCTTCCCAGCACAGAGTGCACAGACTGAGGGCAGGTGGTGTCTGGAGAACCAGTTAGAGCTCCCTGACCTTCCTCCTGGCCCTGGGGTTTGGGGTCTGGCTGCAACAGCTTCCAGGTTAGAAAATACTTGCAAAAGACACTTAGTCCTGTTAAGTTTCATACTCTGGAAAGAAGATTTGTTTGGCTGACCTCCTCCGCTCTGCCTCCAAGGGTGTCTCTCTCATGAGACCTCATGCTAAGATGCCTCATACGGCAGAGTCAAGAAGCACGGAGAGGTCTGTGAGATGGCTGGCAGTGGTCCCAGGGACCAGCCAGGATTTGAGGAGACCTGGAGAAGAATGAGGCTGCCTCGGGCATGTCTTTTTCTCACCTTGCAAAGCCCATCTTCTCCATCTCTCTTTTGTCCTGAAGGTGGGGAGGATGGCAGAGGTGCTGCTGTGCTAACCTTGCAACCAACTAAGGCTCTCATCCGAGGGGACGCTGAGGTACCTCAGGAACACGGCAAGACAGAGAAAGTGCCCCAGTGACTCGGACTGATAAACACAAATGGTGTTCAGCATATTTAAAATGCAACCCGCATGAGTGCCAGTGGTATGTCACAGAAAAGAAGAGTTATTTGTATTTGGGCTGATGGATACAGGTTGTATCGTGTGTGTTCTAGTTTCTGAAGGTCTGCAAAGGCTTGAAGTCATCTGTGAAAGGTTGAAACCCCCAAGTGAAAAATGTAAAAAAGTAGCTTGAAGTCCCCCGAAGGTGGTGATGACAAAAACCAGTTTCTCAGGGATCCAAGAGAAGAGATTTTGCCTCAGTTTGGGCTGGCTGAATGCTAGTTGTTGAAGCATGAATGTGACAACTGTAGGCTTTTCTCTGTGTTACCACATAATCTGAAACCCCATCTCTGGCTTTTTCAAATATACTGTGGTTTGTAATCACTAAGTAGTCAGTCAACTGCTGTGAGGATAACACAAGCGATGGTCATCTCAGCACTGAGGGAAGACCCAGTGGGGCAATGATGACCAACAGGTCCCAGCAAATGAAGAATTCTGGTCATGGGAATGAGCAATTCAGCAAATTTCTCAAACAGCAAAAGGCACGTAGTCGCTTTCAAAAGAATAACACAATCCAAGCTAAGTCACTTGACTGGCAACAAACTGAAAAGCTCATTTAAAAGAAACTGGGCATATCTGAGTTGTAGAAAACTTTCATGCTTGCATAACAAGCCACTAGGCACTGAGGCAAGACACCGACTAGCTGCCATGGATCATATGATGCCATCGGTCACATGAACCAGCTTTGCAGAGAAAATCTCTCTGATGAGCCTTTTAGACAGTTACTCAGCAGATTAGCTGTTGTGGCCCTTGCAAAAAGTTACCTATCTTCCCCATTTTGTAGCGTTATGTATTCTTAAACACTTGTTCTCCAGAGTCCTTAGCAGGGTTAAAGAGAGAGACAGGCAAAGGCCCCCAGTCTCCATGAGGTGATAGTGGGCAAACTTTCACCTTTTCATACTCCAGTGTAGATTGTTGCAAGTCTGAAGATTATTATACCTGGTCAGATTAAAGGCACTGGTTTTCCCCTGCTTGCTTGTTTAGTTCAGCACAAGGAAGCAGACCCTGCTTCTAGTTTATCAGCCTCCACATGCAAACAAGCAGTCTAACACCTCAGAACCTGCCAATTTCTCTCTGAGGAGGAGGAGGGTGTGAAGAAATGTCACCAGCAATTGCTTTCTGAATGTACAGTGGGCTTGAACATCCTCTCACTGGCACCCCTATTATGCAGCCTTTGGAGGAGCGCCTTGCTGACGTGCAATCACAACTGCAGATCTGCCTCTGCTCCCATTCCTTTTTTGCCTTTCTGCCTTCTGCTTAGTCAAACTGGAGGCATAAATCCAACTGTTGTCTGGGCCTGGGAGCATTTTGCACTCACAGTGCCCTGGGCAAAGCAGGGGAGAACCCAGCTTAGAGCATCCCCGGTAGCATGATGGCAACCTAAAGCAGCTGTTACAAAACTGTCGGGAAAAATCAGACGTGGGAATCCCTCATAAGGGAGGCACGAGAGTGGTACAGACCCACGCTGCTGAAGGGAACCTGGGCGAGTAAATGAGGTGCACCTCAGTGCGTAAAAGAGCAGAGTGAGAGCTACTGCTGGAGAGAACTGTTTAAGAGCCAGGTGCTACTGTTATTATGTGAGCAGTACAAATGGAAGGAAAATGGTAGTGGTGTTGTCTAAGAGCTGCACAAGGAGAATGTCTGTCTTTATCAGGATCTGAAAGAAGCACTTTTCTATAGAGAAGAGCAAGAAGTTTTTATTCTGTCTCAGTTTATTTCTTCATCTGGAAAATAGGCTCCCTCCAGTTCTCCTTTTAGACTGAAGGAAGCATGCAACCATTCATGTTGTGTATGCTAGTCTGTATGTACTATGCGTTTACCACACGTTTATGGTGTTGTAGGAAATGCTGAACATCTGAGCCTGTGGTTTAAGCCCCTTTATAGTCAATGGGGAGAAAGAGGCAGTTCCAGCTGCAGAAACCCTTTGGGCTGTCTTAGGTTTCTACTGTAGGACAGGATTCCTCCCCATGTAGACAAGCCTTGCTCTCTCTCTGGACTATGGGGAGAGTCTAAATGACTAACTTGGATGTAGATGTGTCAGTTTAGACAGAGGAAATAGCCAATGGGTGTTATGGCCACTACCTTTTGCACTGACAGGGAAGGTCTCATTGGTTCCTCGTAAAGCTCCATGGGACTGGCCGTGTCCACTCAGTCTCAGCCTTTGATTGCATCCTCTTTGGGTGAAAGCTGTTATTTTGTGCTGTGTTTGAACAGCACCTTGAGCAATAAGGGTTCAGTCTGTGCTCCTTCAGCGAACCCTTAGTGTTGCCACACACGAAACTGATTATAACCATCATCCCCCAAAAATGAAAGTGTGTTTGTCTCATGCTTTGGTGATTTCAGTGTTGGGATACCAATGCTAGTGTAAACGGCAGGATGGAGGGAAAGAATAGAGACATATGTCATAGGTCAGAAACCATGGCAGTGCCAGTCAGCATGTCTTCACGGCAGTGACTGTTGCTGATTTCCACCATCGGAGACTCTGGGCCTCCATTTCCAAGGCTCTGCCTCAGTGAAATGACTGTCCCAGAGATGGTTCCCATGGTTGCCCTAAGTTCTTAAAGGCAACCTAGAAGTAAGTCCCTGCTGCTCCCCTCTGCAGCTGTGGCACAACCTTCTGCCTGAAGCACAGGCTGGGTCTTGGTGAGCTGTGGGTTGTGTGCAGCGAGAAGGCAGTGTCCAGGTGTGAAAAAGAGCAGGAGGTATTCAGCTTCAGATGCAGTAGTTCTCTTATCCTTCTCTGTCCCACCAGCTTCCCTGTTGGCACTTTCTGGTGAATTTTGGTGACATTTCACACAGCTGTGCTGGGTTTTATGACATAGCACTCATTTGCCATCCCATCTGGGCTACCTCAGGCTTGTGTCAGAATGTGGGAAGTGAAAGTAGAGGCACCACTTTGTATTTAGACTGTGACCACATTATTTTGAATTGCTCCTTTCCCCTTTGTAGACAGGCCATGCAGTAAGCGTGCAACACCGTAACAGCAAGGCCAGGTTTGCAGGAGGGAGTGTGATGAGAGGTGTGCATGTGTAGACTGCTGGAACGAGAAGGGCAGATGTGCAGGGATGCATCATTTGTGTACTCCTACCAAGTAGAAAGTGGTCACTCTTGGACCACAGATTTACTTTCACCTAAGAGTCGTCTAAAACCAGTTAAACACCAGTCAGCACCATTCCTCTTAGCAATCCTGAATTGCAGGCTGTGACAGCTCTGGAAGACTGGACCACCTGTATAAAATCTAGAGAACCACTGAGTTCTCTTTATTTCATGGCAGGCCTCACCAGTAAGTGGCAGCTATACAAGATGTAGAGATCCAGGATTGAAAGAGACTACCCTAAAAAAAGACTTCTTCTGGCTTCATGCACCTTTGTGTCAGGCAAGCCTTTAGTCATTTTATGTTTCTCTGCTCTTAATCTGCCAAAGGAGGACAGGAACACTGCCTTTCTTCCACCTCATGTCCTTTGTCCATTGCAACCTGCATATTCCTGGGGGCAATGGCAGCCTCTTGTTAGAAGGACCCAAGAGCAATGGAGAGCTCCTTTTTGGGCAGGTCCTTTTGGTACCACTGGGATGTGGCCCTGGTCCTGGCCTCCAACCTCCCTTCCTGTATGATCAGGGAGATGACCCCCTGCTGTCTTTGCTCCCCATTTGCTTCTGAATACACAGGGGAAATGAGGCATTGCCCTCCTCTGAAGCACCATGAGATCAGGGGTAACACCTCAGACCTTCACCTACCCTTTAGCCAGCAGTAGGCTGAGGAGACTCTCTGGAACTATCTGTGGCTGTCAGAGCAGGACCCAGATGACGAATTAGCTGTGGCTTCATGGCAAAACTGTTTTCACTGACAGAAAGTCCCCATGGTACAGGATAGGGCCAGGTGCTGCCATGTCAGATCCTGTTACCAACCTTGCACAGTCTCTGCCAGACCTAAGAGAGGAGAGCGCTGATTTGGAAAAGCCCTGGTCACCTCCCTCGGACATTGCCATGACCACTCTGAGGAACAATCCTGACACGGCAGCCCCGGCAGGCATTATCTTGGTATGGAGAGACTCCAGATGAACAGCAGCCTTATGTTCAGCAGAAGTAAGAATTGGAAAACAGAAGGGGAAAGGCCGGTCGCATGGATTTCCCGTGGAGGAGCAGAGCTGGGGTGGGACTGGGCTGGTGCAGGCACATGCAGCACCAACAGTGCTCCAGGAGAAACCTATGGTCTGTGCTCAGAGCTGAAGGGGAGGTGGGATTTAGGCTTGCTAGCCCTTGGTGACTGACATCCAAACCCAAACCTCCCCGGCCTCCTTGGCCCCTCTTCTGTGACGATGTCCTGATCTTTTCAGGTATGGGATGATGAGCTGGGTGAGAAACACTTTACCCAACCCATGAAAAGTTTCTGAGTGTTACAACTTTTCAGAAGAAAATTCTGTTCAGATTGCACAAACTTCCAGTTTCCCAAGGTATTTCCCAAGAAACCGAGAGGGAAAATTAAAGAGAGACATTGAAATAACAGCAGTGGAAAAATCAGGCTAGACAGACACTTAATGTCAGTCACAGACTTACCAATATTGGGCCACTTTCCTGTCTTCTGTTGCAAACTAGTAAAACGAAAGTTAAATCCAGTGGGTGGATTTTAATTGCAACATCATTCTCCGTGATGTCAGTTTATGGATATGTTGAGCCTCTAAGAAAAACATGTTCCATAAACTGCAGAAGTAACTGCCATTCTGCCCCTCTTGTGAAACATATTGCAGGAAATCATGAGGGAAATAGTATGTCTAGTGAGGAATCCATTTCCCGGAAAAAAATCTCAGGCTGGATGGGCCGAAGAGAAGAGAAACTGGACAGTGTTGAGGGGAAATATAATCACAGAAAACTGTGTGGTAGCTGCGTATCTCAGTGCAGAAATAAAAATGTGCTAGAAAACATCACATGGGTTGCGATGAGATGTATTCGAAAATTTTGAACTAAGAAAGATAAGAATATTATTTACATTTATCTTAAGCCCACTCCTTATGCATTCATTTCAAATCCAAAATGAGACAGGGATCTTATGAAAAAAAGGTCTGTGTAGTCCTGTGACCAGAGGCGTTATGAGAGCACATGGAGACAAGGCAGCTAACATAGGTTTGCCCATGCAACCATACAGTGGATACTTCCCAGTCACTTCCCAATTTGGCTCGGCAATCAAGATGACTTTCTTTCTTCAGTGTAATTTCCCAGGTCTTTATTAGAGGGAAGCCAGAGACACCTTTATTGCTTTGTTGTGCAGGCACATGCATCCTTTCAATTCAGATTTCGTTGTTTGCGAGCCCAAGTTTGCAAGCTGGGGCTCCCAAGTCCCTGGCAAGGTGAATTAGCTATGTTTATAAATCTGAATGGAAGAAAAGTGGCAACCCAGCTTAAGCCAAGTCCAGGAAGACAGCCATAACTCGACATACTCCTCACTGAGCACTCTCTTTCATCTACCCAGCTTCTGCATATCATTATATGTAACTTTCACTAGTATCTACATTTCTTACTCCACCTCACCATCAGACCACGGTCTGAAAAGAGAAATGAGAGAGAAAAAGAGAAGAATACCATATCTGCATAGGTATTAAAGAATTCTTTCTCTCTGCTAATAATTACTTGGTATGTTTGTCTCCTTGAAGATGTTATCCAAATGTCCTTGCCACAAGCCCTCCCACTATGCACCAGCTGAGGGACTTGAACCCTTTGTCATTGTAAGGGTTAAGTCAAAAAACAAGTCATGGTGGCTTGCACCGAGTGAGGGCTTCTATCTCAAAGTTAAGGATGCATATTTGCATCTAGGGAGTCAGCCAGCTCCTCACCCAGCATCTCTGTCAACTGCGGCCTCCCCATCTCATGGGCCCAGGAGCAATATGTGCTGCAGTTCAGGTGGAAGCTGTTTAACTGACTAAACCATCTCCCATCTCCCTGCTCTGTTGCAGCTGTTTTGACAGCTGTCAGATGTTCTCAGCACAGCAGCTGCTGCTGTTGCTGGATTGGTACTGATGGGAACTTGGCCTTAAATGTTCCTGCATTTAGTTGTTATTTGGACAGGCCAACAAGGCGTTTCCAAGGCAACCCAAGCTTGGGAAGGTATTTGACAATGTTTGGTACTTTCTACCTCCCCAAAAGACAAGTGGGCTTTAAGAAAATACTGCAAAAGTATTTCTATCACTCTGTAGTTTTCCATATGCTGAACAGCAAAGACACTGAGAAGGTTTGTGGGTCCCTCAGATGAAAGATTGTAAGATACATATATAGCAAAAACAGGGATCACCATCAATCCCCCCTTAAAACAACTTTCTAAAGAGGGCTACAGTCAGCAGGTACATTGAAGATTTGTTACTAGCTGCTCTTAAGTCGAAGTGTACGCATTCCCTGTGGTGTTCAGAGAAGTGTGAGTGGATGCTCACTCTCCTGGAGGACAGCTGGTTAATAGGAATCGAGTTAGCCAGCAATAATGGGGTGAGGCCCAGCGATGACTGGGGAGTTTGTAGTACAAATCAAATATGACATGTGCAAGTGCTGTTATGCATAATCAGCCAACACAATAGGATGGTTTCTTGGTTTTCTCTACACTTTCATTATTGTTCCGTATTTTGTGGGCAGATCCAAATACCTCCTGAATTCCCGCAAGACCTTAGCAGGATTCATATTTTACACTTTGCATTATAACACTACTTATTAAAGAAAATGGTACCTTCCTCATTTTCCTGTGGTCACGCATATCACTTTTAATGCATCAAGTTTGTGGAGAAGGAATGGTTTCTGCCCATGCACGAGATTATTCACATGTCAAAGTCCTGTTAAAGGTTTATACAGCGTGGCACCATGGTGGAGATGAGCCAAAGGATCTCAGTGATCCAGTGCCCACTTACAGTAAAGGAAATTATACTAAAGGAAACATCTTGCTGTGGCCCCGTAAGTTAGTCCAAGGCAGAGTTCATTCAGAGCAGAGTTCCACTAGGGACACAATGAAATCTCTTCATTCATAAGATTTTGGCTGGTAGTAGATCTTTGAATCATACTCATTTTTTTAGAGATGAGTCATTGACTAAAACTTGATTCAAGCACCAGTTGGAGCAACCTGTCTCTGAATCCCAGCTTTGCAGCATTCCTGTGCAATATTTCTATGACAACTCAAATCAAAACCTAGATGCTGATCCCCGTCCCTTTTCGCTCTGTGTCCCCAGACCTGGCATTCCAGGCAAGCACCCTGGTATTAAATCTATCTGCTGTAATTATCAGATGCAGTCTAGGTCACGCTTTTACCATCTGTTTTCTGTAGACATGATTTGGGGAATGCATCATGTAGACTCTCTGTAGCTCCTTTCACTGGTACTGAAAATAAAAGGGTTCACAATGAAAAGCACTGCCCAAGTGCAGGTTAGTTCTATCTCAGCCATGCTCAGTGCACAGTGGTCATGAAGAGCGAACTGAAAGGAGTTACACCTCACGCTGCTAGAGCCTGCCTGCCCTCTCCCTGGCACTGATCTCATCCAAAATTTGCCAAGGCAGTTATGTTCCCAACTCCTATTTAAAATAAGGGTGGGTAGGTGATCAAAGAGGCGATAGGTCCCTAAGTATTTTTGAGGATCTGGTCCTTGACTCCACTTCCTCACCAGAGCCCTCAGTGGTAACTCCCCAGCACAACGTTCCCCACAGCCGCCAAGGCCAGCTCCAGCCTCCTCCCACCGAGACGGCGCAGAAGTCACAGCAAAGGGGATAAAATCCCACAAGTGGCCAAATGCTGTTTCCATCTCCTCTTCTCTTCTAAGGAATGCAGACTAGGGTGGTACCTTCACCGTACAAAGTAGGGCCTTCATACATGTATATCATTGTGAGAGAGTCTGTGGTTTCTAATGGAAATTTCCCGTTTTGAGGACAGAAATTTTTACTAAAAGTGATAAGAGTATTTCATGACCACAGGCTTTTATAGGTGTTCTCTCCTAAAGGCACAATCCAACACCAAAAGCCTGGGATTTTTCCCGTTCTTGTTGTCACTTATCCCTGTTTAATTTTGAACGCCAGTAAGTCAGAATGGTGGCATTTTATACCTGGGGTGCACGGAGAGCCAGGCTGCAGGAATTGGGCCCTTTTCAGTTATACCAACACAATTACAGAAACAGCCGCACAAACCACTGCAAGGGAAGGCCTTTTTGGCGGGAAAATTCATTCTGCAAAGCTAGTGGTATCTTATGCATCGAGAAAAAGAGAACCAACAAAACCTGCATTTTGAGGAACTAAAACTAGGATCTGCTAAGCAATAATAAAGAAGAAGAAAAGAGAAGGAAGAGAAAAAAACAACAGCAGTGTCTGACCATAATTTCCTTTTGGAGGATTACCTCTGTGTAAGAAATTCAGCAACTACTTTCAAGTTGATTAACTGAATCAAGTGCTTTGATACACTCTGAACATTTCAGTGTTCACACAGATGGTGTCACACTGGTGGAAAGGGATGTTCTCTGGCTTGTTGTTAGGATATAGAGCAAGAAGCCTACCGCCATACACACATCTCTCCAGTCACCATCCCAGTGTTTTTTTAGAAGATTAAATATGAAGTTTACGAAAATTGGCAGCTATCTCCTACCTTCAGCACTTCTTGTATGTTGAATATACAAGAAGTTCTTGTATATTCTGACAGCCCTCCAGACATGTATTTGATGACAGAGGCACACCTTGGCACAAGCCTTGCTGGTAAGTAGAATGGGCTGTCCATCTAACCACCTTCCACTCTCCGTTCCTCATCTTTGTAGCTCAAAACCTGAACGCAGTCACTGCAGAAAATCTGACTATGCTGTTCTGGGAACAGTGGAACCAACCATGTGATGCTTCCTGCAGGCTTGTGTCCTTTGTGCCCTGATCCACCTCTCTGCAAAGACCTTGATCTCCACCATGATTATATGCCATTTCCATCAGGCACGTCACAGCTAGCCCAGACCTATGGGCACAGTCACTGAGTGGCCGTGATGCACATGCTGATTAGCCACTCAAGATTGTTTAATGACTTTTTCTCAGGAAAAAAAATCCCCACCACCCACTAACTTCCAAAATGCTTGCAGGAAATTCACTGGCTTGGGGAAGAGTTGCTCATTTGCCTGTTGTGACTGTAATTAATGTAGAGACTAAAAGTTACTGGGGGTGATAGAGGAGTAAAAAACACCTGGGAAAAAAGTGCAGTCACATATGCCTTGCCTGCGAGACTAGGAGCCCAAGATTAAAAGCATACAAAGGACTAAATCCAGTTAAATCTGGAGTTCTGCATGGCTAAAGATAAAGAATTTGGCATAGGAAAGTAAAAATTAGAAGACAAAGAATATTGCGTGCGAGAAGTTAGACAACAATGTCTTAGAGGGGATAGCTGTGGGCTGGGGGTTTCTGAGGAGCTGCCACTGGGCCCCTCAACCCGTGCAGAATTAGACACTTTTTGCTAAGGGGTCTTGCAAACTTTCTCGCTAAGGAGGCTAAGAGCCTCCTTAGGAGCTTGAACGTACACAGCGGTTGCAATGACTGCAGTGCCACATGGCCCTTCCCAAGCTCACTTTGAAGGAAGTGGCTCCTCAAAGAGCATGTAGACATCATGTGACACCATATCCCACTATCTGCCTGATGTTTAAAGCATAGCCTCTGCTGTGACCATGCTGGAGTCCCCATGTCAGATCCCTTCCCAGAGGTCAGGCGAAGGGAAGGGAGTTCATGCTCAGAAACATTTTATTACAGAATCTAGATAAAATGGTTAGTTCAGTTACCATATTTAATGGTTATTTCATGGTGACGTTGTCATATTTCCTCCTGACAATATGCTGCATGCTTAAAATAAGTGAGTATTTGATCTGGTCAGAAGGTGACTGTCACATTTCGATGTGGTAAGTAGAACTGCAAAGACCTTGAGGGGCACAAGTATTGCCCAGAAAATAACATATTGTCCTCACAGACGATGCATTTAAAGGCATTTTAAATACCTTCATTTGTCAAAGATTTGCCACTAGGGCTAAAATTAAGGTCTTCTCTTTGCTACATGGCACATAGGGGACGGAAGAGGCAACAGCTGCCAAACTCTTTACTGGGTTCTCCTGTATGTACCACTTTTCACCAAAAGATATCAAAGCACCTCATGCAGTGTAGTGACCTTTTATTTTCAGCATGTTATTCGTGAGAAACTGAGGCAGAAAGAAGGCAAGCTACCTTTCAGATGTTATGTGGAAAATCAAAGGGCAAAACAAAGCATCTCCTGGAGTTCACCCACAAAACCCCGACACAAAGATGCAATTACAGTTTTTGGTTAGTCCGAAAATTCCCTAATAGGGGGATTACTGAGCACTGTAGGTTTGATGAGTAAGCCTGTTCAATTGTTAAAGTAACGACTTTTTCCATGCTTGTGACGTTCATTAGGATTTTTCCTTTAAGGTCAGTACAGAAATATTATCTGCATTGTTTATGCATGTCAGTGTCACAGTTATGACAGGTTTATGTTGCAGCACACTCTCGTCCAAAGAAAACTGCGGGAATGCTTGGTTCTGGAAGCAAACAGAAATGTTGCAGGGAGGAGGGACAACCACTGGGACATAACGCAGGCCTCTCAAACTCCTCTTCTAGCCCATCTGGCTCTCCTAAAATAGCACAGACAGGAGTCAATTACAGTGATATGTTGTATTTCAGTGCCTGAGTTTAGCAAACATTTTCACTGAGTATAGCATTGGAGGTGACTAACTTAGAGCTGTAATAATTCCAGGGGGTTATGTTTGAAAGATACACTCTGGGGATCTGTGTATAATGCAGTAAGAATAGGCATTTTGCCTTGTTACCTACCAAATGGAAGTAGGACCCCCCTGCAAATGTACCAGCATCTTAGGTTTGGTATAACTTACAGGATAATGAGTGTTCATTTTTACTTTCTGAATACTAAGTTCAATTAAGTTACACAAGGACAGGATCGGTTCATGGTGTTGCACAAGCAATACTAAGACTCTCTGTAGCAATATGATCTTTGGTTTACACAAATGTTACAGCAGTTGCTGGACTGTACATCTTTTGGCTCAGCATTTTTATATCTTATGATGCCTAAAGGTAAGAGGATTCAGTCTCTCTTTGAAAAGACCCTTCTTGAGGTACTTCTGGGGTACCTATCTTACCTCAACAAGTAACCATGTAACTGATCAATGTATCTAGTAAAATTCAGAGCATTTCTTCTCAACTTGTCCTTAGATTGAAGACAGGCATTTCTTTTCAGACCTGAGGAAGGGTTTTGCACCTGTATCAGTTGCCCTGGTTAAAGATATATCCTCCCCTCGCAAACTTTCTTGCTAACTAAATAAGGCAGTTCATGACTGTAAGACCACACACAGCGACTGTTTTCAGAGAGAAAAATCCCAAAGAAACATACTCATCTGATAAATGGGAGAAAAGGTAAAGCTCAAATAAAGCACAAACAAACCTTTAAAAGGAAGTAGAACGGGAGAACAAAATCTTCTGTTCAAGCCTCATCCACCACTGAACGGGGAAATGGACATGGTGGCATGCAGGTACCTTCTCTATATACCCCTTACTGTCATCTCCGTGCAGTGACTGCTGATCTGAAAGCAAAGGCAGGGTTCAGAGCAGGCACATATGAGTGCAATAAGCAAATGCAGCCATAACAGCACCTGGTCTGCATGGCAGCAGCAGTAATTAATGGCCAATTTTGCAGAAATGCAGGCCTGAACACATCAGCCTGGCCTTCAAGCTGAGCCCTCTCCAGCAATGAGCTGGTATAGCTGAACTCAATCTCAAAAGCATTTTTTCTTCCCCCCCACCCCACTCTCGCTAGCAGGTGATTCCAGGTCCTGCTTGCTCTGGAAGGTGGGAATTCCTCTCTTATTCCCAGCCTGAAAGAGTCACTGTGCCTTTGCAAATGTGGAGGTGAGGACCTGGCTGCTCTGGTTCCAGGTGGGGCAGCCGTCACCACCCCCGAGTTGTGCCAGTCGGTGCTGGTGCCTGAGGCCGGCTTTCCCTGCCCCACGGCGGCTGTGGCGTGGAGCAGTTCCACCCTCCGCATGTCCCTTCCACGGCAGCAGCGACAGTCCCGTTTGCCCAGAGGCCTCATGGTACCCTGTGGCAGGAGACAGAGCCCATGCCATAAGAAGCATTTGCTTTCTGAAATCCTCATAAGGTAGTCCCGCTTTAAAATGGGATAGCAATACCAAAGTGGAGTGTTTATATAAAACACTAACATGGCAGCTGTTGCTAGTAGCAACAATATGGCAATCACCAGCTAATATGGAGATGTTTGTTTCAAATTTATCATCTTGATTTTGATGGGTGGCGAAAACTTTGCAGAAGAACATTTTATTTTGCTGTGAGTGGATGCGCGTGCACAAGGACAGAGGGCATGACAGCAAATAACTCTCCCAAAGTACAGAGTCAAATGTGCTCAGAGCAGTTTAACTGCAGCCAGCAGAGTTGTGCTGGGAAAGATTTGCCTTGCCTGACATTGCTTTTGCCTGGAGGATGGAGTCCAGGGGTGTGGTCATAAATGTTCCCATTCATGGTTAACTCAGTGGTGATGAGGATCTGGTTACTGGCAGTTCTACTTATTACTTAGGTAGCAGGTACAACACAGGAATGACAAACTCACAAGGGCATCACTATGATGAAGAGTTTGGAGATATTCCTATCATACCACTGGGGCTTGGAGGAGGCCAACTGGAGGCGAACGATAGGGAAATTCCAGCTACTTCTGGTGGTTCCTCCTGGGCACCTATGGTGACAGCTGTGTTCACGGCCATGGGTGCTTGCTATGCCTGGAGCAGCTCCTGCTCTACCAGGGGAGTTGTAAGGTCTTTCCACTCCTGAGCCTGCCTTTCTTTTCTAGTTTTTGTATCAATGGGACACATACATACACAATGAAACCCAAAATTACACTCAGGCCAAGTTTTCTTCGTCTTATTCCGGACTGGCTCCTAGGCCATTGGCAGTCTGCAGATCATCTTTTGTGTGAAAGTGAGATGACTTATGCCTGAAAATCACATGCAAGTTAGAATTCAGTGTGAAATCCATGTTACTGCTGGTTTCCACTGATTCTCATTTTGAGATCTGAGATCGTTTTGATGCTGAAATTCAAAGCAAAACACAAGGTGCAGAAGCAGGAGGAATACAAGCCTACATCAACCAAAATCGAAAATAAAACATTTGTATTAATCCTGAAAAACAAAATCAAGATTCACACCTCTCTGGATTCAGTAAGAAATATAATCTGTCCCTGAGAGCAAACGAACTTGGCAGAAAAGCACCATCTCAGTTTCTGATTTGCGAATGGATAATATAAAGAAGCAAAATAAGTGAGAAACCTGCTGGAGTAACAAGAAAAAGTGAGTAGCATCTCACTTTTCAATACTTTTTGAGTACCTTAACCAGAAATCTTGAAAATAATAGAATTCAGACTTAATTACACACGTTCTCTATTATCTTGTTGTTTATTGTAAGCGGGCAAAGATTTAGATCTGCATCCACTCAGTCAGAAATGATGGGCAACTTCAACTCCTGGACTCCTTTGTGCTGGCCACCTTGGGGACCCCAAGGAATGAGTGATTCCCAAGAGCCACCAAGATACAACAGCAAGCTGAATTCAGACATGACTGAACACCAGCACAGACCCTTTGGAAAAATGTTCAACATATGCCTGCCCTTCACAGCTAAAAAACCCCCATTGGAACCAGTCAGCTGATGACTGGTAAAAAACTTCAGAGCTGTCAACTTAGTCTTGGGGGGAGCACCCACGAAAGAATAAACAAACCATCCTGCAAAGCAAATGCAACCAAAAGGGTGTCATGGGAAGGGCACAGAATACACCTTGGGCTGTATTTACGATATTACTTCTGATTTGTAACTTTTTCCTGTGCAATAGTAACCCAGTGTGTAGAAGGGTGGTGCAATCTACCCCACGTTGCAATCTAACCTTGATATCTGATTAAGGTTAAAAATCAGCAGAGCAGAGCTGGGAAAAACTGCCAGTGGGTTTCACTTTCCAAAGGCAGGGTTAGCATGAACCCAGGTCCCACCTGACTAAAACTGTAGGAGTTCAGCACCAGCTGGGTTGATGGATCTCAGTCTGAACTGTTACAGGTAGGGGGTAGGGACTGGCCTGATTAAAGCTCAGGCCGCCCTCTTTTCTGTGATCAAACCCTGAACCGTGCCTATGCAATCTGCAACACACTCTGGAAAGCGGTAGGAAATTAGAGCTGCCTTCAGAAGACGGGTAGAAATGTGACCTGTTCTCAGCAACCCACACACCACCCTGTTCTTTGTGTCCGTGGACAGGTCGTGCAGAGCTTTCCTTTCCAAAAAAAAACCCACCCAGCAACTCTCTGACTTTGGCATAATTGCTTTCCTTATTTTGGTAAAAGTTCCTATTTTCCCCCGGGAGACCATGATTGTGCCAGTGAAGACAAAATTGGAATACAACCTCTTTTCCACATGGAGAGACAGTGGTGCAGAACTTGGCTCTTTCTGCTCTATATGGGCTTGAAAGAGTCACTGCTCCAGGCGCGTCCTGCTGTACCCTTCTCACAGCGATGCTCCTGCTGCGTCCTTGCTGGTACGACAACAGGACAAAGGCGGGTTTCAGGATTCATTCACAGACTCCCTCATTTCTAAGAGCCATCATGTCAAACATTTGTGAAAGTAGTGTTGAAATAAACAAATGTGAGCTGTGGCTGGGATTTTCCCATTTGTGGTTTGATAAGGAGAGAAGAAAAACAGATGCTTTCCAGCCACAGCAGATTTGTTCTTTTGTTCTTTTGTTTACTATCAGCTCCTGATTCCTTTCTCCTCCCAACGGATGCTGCCCCTTCATTGCTACGGTCCGGGGTCCTTCACCGAGCCACAGTGTAAGAGGAGAGAGGAGAAAAGAGGAGAAAACACCTAGCTTGACTGTAGCTCACAGAAAGAGGAAAATCACCATTTGGTCTGTGTTGGCAGCAAGTGCTATATAAGCCTTCTCTCCAAAACCTGGCTGGATAAGGTGCTTGGGAGTGGACCACAAAAGCAGCCATGGCCTGGGAGGGGAGAGGGGCTGCCCGGTCCCAGGGGGAAGCAGAGGCATCAATCTGATGTCCTGGCTTCTACAAGGAAAATGCTTCACACCTCGAGGAAGAAACCCAGTCCCGAGAGACCTGGATTTACCCAGGGTCTGCTGCTCTGCAGGACCTCCCCGCTCTTGCTTTCCCTCCAGTGAATGCAAAGCACTTCAGCAGAACCGAGGGAAGCAACCTGATGTACAGGAGGGGAAGAGCTCACACACAGGCTAGTCCTACAAAACCCTTCTAAGTCCACCCCCTCTCCCAGGCCCTGATCTTTGTGTAAACATCCCCGTATCTTTGAAGGAGAGTGCATTCACTTAGTCAGGGATGGCGTGGGAGAAACACATCACCTTGCAAACAGCTCCAGGTGTGCCCAAGCCATCTGCCATCTACTCCACCTGCCCTAGGGCGACCGCTGTGGTACAAAACCCGCATTGTACTGTGGTACCAAAAAAAATTGTACTCTAATACATCATGGTATAAGATCTGTACCAGACTGAGGGGCAGACCATAGCAAAGTCTCTGAGTCTGCAAAGCAGAGCTGGGTAGTAGAGAGGGAATTGGTCTCTTCAGGGAGAGAAGCCGTTCATGTAAGGGACCTTCATGTAAACATCCCATATGGCAGGCCTTTTCTGTTAATATTCATTGTGGAGACCGCTTTGGGAGCTACATCTATGTTACCCTTTACACACTGGTGGAGGAAGCTGTGAAGCTGGTCTGGCTGGTAGGTGTGAGGGCAGCTCACGCTGTGCTGGTCCTCCTGTCTTCACCCACCTGGCGCAGCAGCCCTTCTGACCTCGGGACCCTGCACGCAGCTCTGCAGTGCTCGACAGGAGCCAGCACATGCTTGCTTACTGCTTTTCACAAATACAGCCAAGCTTCATTATGTGTGACCATACAATTACCCGACCAAACCATAGCTTTTTAGGATGTCTGCTATTCAGATGGGGCATGTTTGTTTGTAATGAAATAACCTGCTTTAAAGTAATTTTGGCACAAATTAAGTGTTTGTGATACACACCATACAAGAGCTATAAAAAATGAATGCTATCACAAGGGTAAAAAAAAACCCCAAATTGTTTTCCATATGGGCAGGCAGGCCTATACACACACTTTCCACATACAATGGCCATTATATCCCCATAACTGTTAATAGATGGGAACTAATTAGATAGAGATGCAGCAGTATGTGCCAATGGACAGTCTGGTGATGTGCTGTCTATACACCACCCATTACTGTATCTTTTCCTCCTGGGAAGTTCAAAGCATTATGCCCTGTGTACAGCTGTGCCCTATTTGTAATCTAAGCTTCTGGCCCGGCTAATCACCACCCGTTAAACTCCCATTTTCTTCGTGAGTCGCACATTTTCCAGATCAAACCCCGTGTCTTAACCATGCAACAGACTGAGCTCGGCAATACATCTGCGTACAGTGCTGGAAGTGAGGGCAAGGCAGAGCTGAATTGCGTAGGTCCCCTAAGCCTCCAAGACACTTAACAGATAGATATGTTTAGATACACATTTAAAAGATGTACTGAGAAATAGATGCCCCTTGTCCCAGAAATCCTGCTGGGACAATCAGCAGGGGTGCTGCAGCTGCCAGCGAGCCTTGGAAGAAATTCTCAGAAGAACACGATGCAGGATGACAATATTTCTGCAAAAACGTGCATTGACCCATGGAATTGAGTAGGGAAATGACAGATGTCACGGGACTGCTAATTAACAAAAAATCAGTTACAGCAGTGAGTAAAAGATCAGTGTTAAATGCATAAGCCTGCAGAGTAATTGATTTAGATTCCTGTAAGTTTCAGCTCTAAACAAGGGTGCAGACCGGTGTCTCTACAGCAGCATGGAAATGATGGGCCTCAGGAGGACTTGAAAGGTCATCTACACCATCTTCTCCTACAAACGCAGGGCAGCTCTCCTTTTGCCCTTCTGGACACATCTCTGTCTAACCAAAAGTGAATTTTGCACCTTGGATTTCTGCCAGAGTTGAGCTGAGACGCCTGTCTCTTTTGCATGACAACCCGGGGTCAATACTACATGGGCCAGGACTAATGTGGTTAAGCAAAGAACAGCTTTCAACGTGAATTCAGCAGCGGATGTAGCCGTAACGTGCATCTGCAAAGAGCTGTGCTATGACACAGCCTTGTTCCCTGCACACATGAAACGGAGCATCCACTTGGGGAAGCAGCAGAGACACCACAGTTTTACAAGTGTGCTTTCCACCTAAATTCACTGCTGAAATATTCCCAACCCTTTGACTCAGCCTTAGGTCCTCTTTTTCACTAGATCAAAAGACTGGTACCCAGAATACTGGGTTGTAATTTGCCTCTGTCAATGAATCAGTAGAACTAATATCATGCATTTAACATCACACGATGATGAATTTTCATAATTACTTGGTAGAGTGAGCACTGTTGTCCTTATGCTCCTGATGTGCCCAGGTTGGGGGGAGTCAGCAACAGACCCTGAAGAGGTACAGGGAGAGCAGAGGTAGATTTTTCCTGGATTTTTTTCTCTCTTCAGTTGAATTAAACTTTATTACTTGGATGCATAATTCTTACTAAGACATATTTTAAGCAAGACTTCTTATTACATATTGTCATACGTTACTAAATTATTACATAACACCAGTTCTTCTATAGAAGTCCAATGCTTAGACTCTCAAGAACTAGTTGGCACTGGCAAAGTGCGTGTCTACATCTGCTTGCAGACAGTAAACTGTTGCCATTAGTTTTTAAAAAAATATACAAAAACATTTCTCTGAATCTTGGCTATTCCACTCCCCCATCTTTTAACTGTTCTTAGTGTAACTTGATCTGGTGGTGTGTCTTTAAACTGCAAAATCTAAGGTCTCTGAGCAGTCAAAGGACAGACTGTACCCACTGCCCTTTAACGGTAAGGAGAAGCTGCCCACACTGCAGCCCCCTCTGCACATCCCACCTCACACTGGTGATGCTAGATGGAACCTTTACCTGGCGAGTGTCTCATCTTTTCCATCCATAACAGCTACAAGGGCGCTTTTTTTTTTCTTTAAGGAAAAAAAAGTAGCTTCTTTAAAAGGAAAGAGGAAGCCAGAAATTTCGTAGCGTCTCAGTCCTGCCCCATGATGCTTCTTCCTGTCTCTGAATTTCCACCTGCCCCTTCTGCATATATAAGGCAGCACACGTGGGGTGGAACTGTTTAGTCGCCTGCCTCCATCCAAAGGATTAGTAGCAGTGGGGAGTGATGCTGTTTCTCCTTTCCTCTGCAGTTCGCAGGAGGTGAAGGAGCTCTGGCTGGACTCACTCCTTGGGTAAGTACTCCCTGGGATTAAATCTCTGAAGTTGGTGGAGTGCTCCAGACGCAGCTGTACAGAGATGTACAAAAATGTAGACGAGGGAGAGGTGTGCCCACTGCTAAGTGTAGCTCATAGGCAGAGCTGACTGAGTTGCTTAGCCTTGTGTTTGCAGATTAACAACAACCTCACGTAGCTGTCACCACTTGCTCATTTTTTGCATGGATTAAAAATGGAAAGCTGCTTTTTTTCTGTTTTAATCAAGAGGCAGATAGAGCAGCAGCGCCGCGTGCCTTCCAGAGAAGGGCTTTATGACTGACTTGAGTGGGATATCTTGCTGGTTCAGGATCATACCTAAATGCTCGACTGGCTTGCAGGGGAGAAAGACAAGAAGGGTGCAGTTTTACAAAGCTCTCTCTTTGTCCATTCCCTGTTCAATAAATAGGCAAACAAAAGGACCAAAGGAAACCAGAGTGTCCAGAGCTCCCCCGATCAAACTCCTAATGAAAGTGTTAAGCAGCTGTAATACTGTGAGTGTCTTTATTGTTTCAGTTCTGTCAACAAAGTGATTTTGAAAAGCTCTGATTTCTAAACCATAGCATTCAATTACTCATGTAGTGTCTTTGTTTTCTTGCCTAGTCAAAGACACTAAATGCTGGGAACATGGAGAGTCTGATTGAGTGCCAGTCCGAGGTAAGCAGCCGCTACATTTCCCCCAATCCTTGTTGGGTGCTGTTGTGAGATAGCAAAGCAGGGGTGGCCCCTGTAGGAGCTGCCCGCTGCCTACCATTACCCATGAGTGGGCAGAGCCCTTTGAAGGCAACTCCATGCAGCACCAATGCAGAAGGAGCTGGGCATTGCTGTCAGCAGCCAGCGCATTCCCCGCACTCCTGGGGAGCTTTGCTCAGGAATCTGGCAGGCTCCAAAGCCATCAAGGCTCCCCGGAGAAATCTGGGAGGAAATCTCCAGTGCCAGGGGAGGACACAGAAGGGCAGGCTGTGTCCGGCTGTGGTTTCTCTGGATCAAAAGAGCAGCCTGAAAGAGCACGGGGTTGTGACCTGCCGGGCAGGTCTGGGGTGGCTGGCTGCAGGGTTTACCACAAACCCCTCTATTGGGCAGCGAGGCAGTGTCACTCCTGGACCAAGGCACCTCTTCAGAGGGTTTTAGGTTTGCTATGGTTATTCCCCGGAGCCTCCCACAGATTTCTGAGGAGCTGTAGCAACTCGCTGGTGGCCCTCGCTGCTGGTGGCCCTCGCTGCTGGTGGCAGCTCTGTAACTCCAAAACACTTCTTGCAGGCTAATGCCAAGAAATGCCCCGCACTGGTCCCAGCAGATACTGAAGACGGACTTTGCCACTCGACTGGTGAGTTTTAAAAACAAACTGAGGAACTGCCTTCTTATATAATGCTTGCAAGCTGGCGCTTCTGCAAAACCACCCGAAACTGCCCGCTTCACCTCCCTGAGAGCAATCCACAGCCCTCAGCCCCATCCAGAAGATGGCTTAACCCCTGGAGTGCCACTCACTTGCAAGTGACCTCTTTCCCTTAAGCTCAATGGCAGAGGTGACAGTGCTGAGTGCCAGAGGTCTTGTATCCCTGTTCCCTGGTCCTCAGAGCCATGTTTCATTGTGTTCCCTGGCAGTAATGGGAAGTAAATGTGCTCCTTTCTCACTCGAGCATCGCCACTGAGGTGTGGCACTGCAAGTGAGTACAGCTACCAGCGGTTGCACGCCAGAGCAAATAAACCCTCTTGGCAGCAACAGCACTTGTTTTCTCTTGCCATGCAAAACCTCGGCACCTGTAAACAACCCGGCGGAGACCATTAGCAGAGCAGGGTCAGATTTGGAGCAGACCATCATATCAGACCATTTTTCAGGAGTATCAGAAGCAAACATTTTATATGGCACTATGTTAGGTGACTTTCTCATAGCTTTTAACCCCTCCCTACCAAGGATTTGTGCTAAGCCACAGATACAGGTCCTGAGAACTTCTCATCTGTGTAAGACAACTTCATTCTAGAGTAGAAGGCAAGTCCTTTGTAGGAAATTTGCAGAAGGCAACTCCTTTAGAAAGCTTTCTAGCAAAAATGATCCTTCTCTCACTGTTTCTGAAAGGGGAAAAAAGCCATACCTCATCCCAATACAACCATCATCTCCAAATTCCTAGCATGCCCTCCTCTTTAAGATGCAGATGCAAAACCCATGCTAAGAGATTTCTGACCATGAAATTCTGAAGCCAGTGAGGCCCTACTGCCATGCTCCCATCCTCTGGAGCAAGTATCACCTTCCACTGGCTGGCTGGCTTGCAGGGGGCAAGCACTAGCTCTAGCAGGACCACTATCATTAGAGCTGGCTCCGAAACTGGCAGAGCTGGAGCCGTGTGTTTTCATTTCAGCCTGTGAAAGAGGCTGAAAAGCAGGAGCCCCTAGTTCCACTCTTGCCCTAAGGCTGGGGCACAGTCAGACTGCGTAGTGAAAATTGTTGTCATTGCCAGCTGCCTAAGTGACATATCTGCCTTTAGATAGTTATCACAGAAACCACTGCAATATCAAAAATCTCTATAAATGATGTTATTTCTGTGCCTTGTATGTTCCCACTCTCTAAGAAGAAACACTGACTAGAATGTAAAAAAAACCACCCAAAAACAGGAAAGGCGGTGTCCTTAGAGGGATGGTCACAATTTTACAGTTTAGGTGGTTGTTTCCTTAGTAACCACTTAGTTGTCTTTCAGTTTCTCCCCATTTAGTTTGAGTTGTTTCAACATACATCCCTGCACCGCACACAGATGAATGGCCGCATAGAGCTCTGTGGGTTTTTTTAAATTGATTTTTTGCTTGCAGCAGATGGAACGAAGAAAAGAAAGAAGGGGATATCGCAGTCGTTTACTCTGAGACGAAGCTCTACCAGCGGGAATTCCCCAGGGCAGCTAGACTCGGGTGCCAAAATCAGTCTGTTTGGCCAGCCTCTGGCAATTATCTGTGGAGAAGATGACACATTGCCCCAGCCGGTGCAGGTAAGCAAGCCTGGCGATACAATTATACCTCTGGCTTCCAGTATGAGGCAGGATCCCCTGTACTTGTGCTGCAGCACCCAGGAGATGAGTGATTTTGGTGTTTCCCCTCCACACACACTTCTGATAAGCTCAGGGCCCATCCCAGATGTAGAAAGGGTCAGGTCTGTGGGCTTTGTCCCAGCTTGCACTGGAAGCAACTTGGAGTGGAAACAACCCAGGACCAGGAATAGGAGAAGATCTGCTCCTTAGTATAAACATCTGTGATTCTACAGAAGTCATTTAAATGACTATTTCAACAGCATAAACTTCCAAGGATTTCTGTATTTCCCTGAAAAAAAAGTTCAGCTATGGACTGCCACCGACAAATACCTAAACACTATCTTCCGGATAAAATCAGTCTTGTGACAGTTCTCCCACTGAGTTGGCTTTTTCAATAGACAGGCTTTTGTCTCTTCTAAGCAATATTTGCCTGGCTTGGGAGGGAGGGGATTTGAACCAAGACTTAAGCCATCCCTTGTTTCCTTCTGGAAGGAAGCAGGGACAACTCCACTGAAGTTAGTGGAATTCACCCATCCAAAAAGAGGGTGGGCTGGGGGAAAATCAGGTTATTGCCCATGTAATCTACTTGGAGCAAGAAACAGATACTGACCTAATTAGAGCACAGTGTACCTCCAGTTTTTTTTCTGTTTCTAAAGAAATGTTCACTTGCTAAAGGACCTTCCCTCACCCAATTAACTGTTCTCCCATTCCTGTCTGGTTTTTTTCCGTGCAGGATCTCCTAGCCATATTGTATATGAAAGGACCCTCCACTGAAGGGATATTCAGAAAAGCTGCCAATGAGAAAGCACGAAAGGAGTTGAAGGAGGACCTAAACAAAGGCGGGAATGTTGATTTGAAAAGCAAATCTGTGCACCTGCTGGCAGTGGTCTTGAAGGTGAGCTCCTCTGATGTGCAGCAGTCGGAAGGCATTGCTAATCTGCCCAGGACCACCTCAGTGCCCAGAGCTGACCTTGGAGTGGGACTCCAAGCTAAAGCCAGAGCAAAGACAGACTAAATGTTTCAGGCTTAGGAAAGTTTGGCATTTTCCTTTTCCACCTGATTTTCAGTCCCACTTGTTGTGCTGCTGATTTCCTGCATGCCCACAGGAAGCTCACTTCATCCTCCTCCTCAGCATCCTCCCCAGGGAGGAATACTGAGATTTATGGGTGAATGAAAAGCAGCTAAGAGCTGGGTCCTGTGGTTAGCCCAGTGCAAGTGTACTTGGCATGTTCTTGTAGACCCCACTGCTCTGCCAGTGCTGATGGTCAGGTAGCTCAAGCCAGCCTGCCTCCTAGTGAGCCCATGTCACAGTGATGCTCCCTCTGTGCTCAGGGGTAGTCTCCAAAGCCTCATCTAAATCTCATGGCCTTGCAGGACTTCCTCCGAAATATTCCCTCCAAACTCCTGTCGGCCGACCTCTATGAGAAGTGGATGCAAGCTCTGGAGAAGCCAAGCAAGCAGGAAAAAACTGAAGAATTGAAAGAGTAAGTTTTGCAACCAGGAAGTTTTGCAATCAGCCCCAATGTGATGGAGTGGCTGGTAGAGGCCAATGACATCTTTCGAAATTGAGAATCTCATTTAAAAGCCTGTCATTTATATCAGCTTGCTCATTGCTCATCAGCTTGCTATTGCTCCATGGGGTTTGGTCTAGAGGGCCCTAGTAGCAGCACTTCCTGAAGTTATCTGAGATTGCCCTACGAAACGACTAGCGTAGGAAGAGGCGAGAGGCTGCAGTGTCTCAGCTAACGCAGTCACTGTGCTGTGGGACAGGGAGCCTTCACATCTGCTGGCGGTGAAGGCGGGCACGTGGAGACCACGGCCGTGTTTTGCTCTTTAGAAAGAGCAGATGTGGAGGCTGACTGGGAGTGCTTTGAAAGATGCACAGCACAACCGCAGGCTTTCACGTGCCTTCGGGAAGCCTCCAGTGACATCTCCCGATGCCATCTCATCTACTCAAGGACGTGGACTGCTGTAATGCTTGCCTTTCAGTCAAGACCTTGTAATTCAAGATCTTATAATTAACCACGTGCTCAGCTGCTGTTGGGGATTTCTGAACGATACTTCTGCCAAGCAGTGAAAAAAGCACACGCATGCCTCTCTCTGGAGGAAGCGTCATCTGTCTGAGTTTAATTGAGACTTGCTCAAATAAAGAAGTAGCGGCTGCTGCACCACGAATTAACGTCACATTTTGTTTGCGTTCATGCAGGGTGGCTGACAAACTGCCTAGACCAAACCTTGTCTTGCTCAAGCACTTGCTGTCTCTGCTCCACCACATCAGCCAAAACGCCGAGACCAACAGGATGGACTCCAGCAATCTGGCCATCTGCGTTGGCCCAAATATGCTGAGCCCAGAGACGGACAACACGCTGCCGCTGGAAGTGCAGAAGGAGATGAATGACAAGGTGCGTTGAACTCACCAAGCAGCCACCCCCTTCGGGGCAGCTCAGAGCCATCCATAGGGGTCCCACTGCCATTGCAAAAGCTGAACAAAACAGCGCCCCTGGACATCGGGGATGCCCCTCAGCTCAGGTGCCTGCAATGTGATGGGCAAGGCTGCCCCTCGTCTCGCCTCCTCTGAGCAAAAGTAGCGGTTGCCCTGCAGTCCCCTACGTCGTATCACAGCTCCTGAATACTTTGCACACAGAGAGCAAGGGGCACCCGGTGGGCATTGCCACCCGCGGGCCCTCTGGACAAGTGAGGCTGAAGCTGTGGCTGATGGCGTTTTATTTGTATCGGGGCAGATCAATTAGGCTGCAGCATCAGGCCTCATCCTCCAGAGTGGTCTCACCCTCTGACTTTAAGCTAGTATTTTTTGCCTAGAAAGGTTGGACCAGATGATCCTTGAGGTCCCTTCCAACCTGGTATTCTATGATTCTATGATTTTGGCAGAAGCCACCCTGCTCTGTGCTGCCCTTCATACAAAGACAGCAGGCAGGAGCAGGAAAGACTGTTTAATATGTTTTCAGCCCTTTTGACTGAAATAAACTGTTTTCTGTGTGCAGGTGACAGTGTTGGTGGAGTTCCTCATAAACAACTGCTTAGAAATATTTGGGGAGGACATTGCCTTGTCGGTCTGTGCCTCGGCTGAGGAGTCACCGGAACACATAGACAGCTCCACAGGTATGAGAACAGACTGGGGATGTCAGAGACTGGGGCTGCTGGGCCAAATTGTTTAATTTGATATGGGAATACATCTGTGGAAACACAGAGAGTTGCAGAGGGTTCAAAACACTGTTGCAGTGCTCTTCTGTTCCCTTTCATCCTCAGACGGTCAGTAAAAACTAACGTGCTTTCTCCCCACAGAGCACCTATGTGCTGCTCATCAGAATGACTCTGCCTATGACAGCCCAGATCCTGAAGCTGAAGGCAGCCCCCGTACCTCTCAGATGGAGCAGCCCAAAGAGAGGAGCACTAGTGTGAGCAGAAGATACCCAACACGCATCTCTGCCCCTTCACTGACTAATTTCAGAAATGACATCAGCATGATGGACAGGAGGTACTCGGAGCCAGACCTGTCCTTCCAGAACCGCCTTGAAAGCAGGATAAGGAAACAGAAGCTAAACAAAAGTGAGGACAATTTTCCAGTTCAGCAGAAACAGCTAGGGTTGGAGGCACTGGAGAAACAGCTTGCAATCTTACCTTCACAATTATCAACTGACTCTCTACCCAAAACATCCTCCAGTTGCTCCCTGGAGAGCTCTGATGGCTCAGTCTTCACCAGCTCCCCAGTAGTTTCGCCCTCTAGTCCCAAAAAAACCTTTTTAAATAGGCCCCAGTCCTTTTCCACCAAGGCCACTGAAGACTGCAGTATGCCTAGCAGAGAGATCAAAAAGCATTCCATGTCGTTCTCTTTTGCAAACCGCAGGAAAACACTAATAAAAACCCAGAGTTGGGGGCCTGGAAAAAACATGGGTTTTCAGAGAGACAGCTTCACAAAGAAAGAAGATCAGTTCTCCTGCAGAGTCGTCCAGGAGAACAGCCCTGATGATGACGAACCATTGCCTGTGGAGTATCAGCAAAGGCCCCGTTTCAGGTCAGCTGATGAAGTGTTCAGAGAGGTAGACCAGAGGAATCCTGGAAGACCACCCTCTTATGAAGAGGCTACTAAAAACTGCCTGGCCACTAAAGTTCCCTCCCACAATCTCACGGTTCAAACTATGAGATTAAAGGTGTCAAACCAGGATGCTTTGCCAACTCATCCATGCAGCAGCTGTGCACAGGACGCAGCATATACATCTCTAAGGGATCTACCCAGTGGCAGAGTTTCTGCAGCGAAGGATTCTGATGTGGAAACTGAAACCCTCAGCGTCACTGTGGGAATAAACTCCCGTGTGAGTTTACCCGTGACCCCGGGAGTCTACCGATTGAGAGCCATGTCTGAATCCTGTCAAAAGAACAAACTTGAGTATGTGGCTCGGAGGTGCAGCCAGCCAGTTTTTGAGGTAGACCAGATCCAGTATGCTAAGGAATCCTACGTTTAAAAAGCCTATCCCTCCTTTTCGCACTGTACAAAGTAAATATTGTAAAAATAGACATCTTGCTCATCCTTTGTAAGATTTTACTTTCAAGAGACCAAGAATAAGCTAGCTGTGCATGAACTTTTTTTTCCTTGAGGCTCTCCTGAAGTGTCTGTCACATTCTTTCACCACAAGAGGTGGTGGTGGGGAAGACCTGTGTATTATTATGTAAAAATGGAAGTGAATATGCTGTATATAACCTGTTGTGTGTGAAAGCTAGTTAGTAGTTGATAAACAGTGTTGTATTTGTATCCCTGAAAGGACAATTAAAAGGTTGGCAGGTCCTTTCCTTTTCTTTTCTGTATGGTCACAGACTCCATGCCATTTGTCACGTGTGTGTGCCAGGCTGATGCAATGCTTTGCTGATTTTCTGCATTAAGAAGTGGGCTGGCAGTTACCCCAACTGAGGAAAAGCTGTTCTGTCATCAAGGCCACTTCAGCACTCTTCCATAAATCCCCTGTACCTGCTGCCATTCCCTCTTCCTGCTTGCTGGTGATGAGAATGATCTGGCCACTAACCAGCATTAGTGTTGTATACCGAGCCTGGGTTTAGAGCCACCGAAGCCCTGCAAGGTCATTATGGGAATGTATCAAGTAAACCTCATGTGGCCTGCCCCGCTTTTAGTCTAAATAAATTGGACAGGCTAAGCAGAAAGAAAGAGTATCTTCAGGTTTGCTTTTATGAGGGGAAAAGAACCCAAACAACAAAAATTCCTGTAAGGAAACATTCTGGATTCCAGCTTTAAATAGTTAAAGCTGCAGCTCATTAAAAAAAAAAAAAAAAGAAAAAAAGACAAAAAAGAAAATACCAGGTGGTGTCCTTATAACCTTGTAAAAATGACTGGAAGTGCAATGTATTTTTAGATGTAGGAACTTGTTTTGGTTAGCACTTACCTCCCCTTTTATGGCTCTGCGTAGCCTTGAACCAGGAGCAGGAAGACTTTTGTTTTTCTCCTGCGTAACTTCACTACAATAAAACATTTTTCTGCATGAATGCTAAACTGTCCGTTGGCTGTCTTTAAAACATCCAGGCCCTACATGTACTGTACCTACTTTTATACTGTTCTACAGGTACTGCAGGTCTACTTGAATGACATGGCATATCTAAGTAGCTGCAAGGAAAGTAACTGACCAGCACTATCACTACTATTGTTGTTGTAAGAGGCTGCAGACTAGATTTTGGGAACAAATCCCTCTCTATCAGGGAAGCAAGTTACACTGCCATGTAACAGCAGTTACCAGTGAGGTGGAGAGGGAGCTGCAAAGAAGTGATGCTGCTCCAAAAGTGGAGCAGATTAGAAAATAGCATACCAGCATCTCAGGTATGATGTTTTCCAGGTGTAGGTGTTCCAGGACACAGAGAAAGGGGAAGGAGAGTACCTGGCCTGACAGGAGAAATGATGTGAGAAGGACCATACTGGTAGGCTGCAACTAGAGGAAATGCCACCTCACCCAGCCCCCTAAGCAGTGGCATTTTGCTTCCAAGCAACTCAATGAGAGAGCTCTGCTGCAAGCTGCAAAAGGCACTTGCCATTTTCTGGAATCTGCAACTCCTGAGTCACAGAATCACAGAATAGGTGAGGCTTGAGATCCTCCTGTCCAATCCCCCTGCTCAAGCAGGGTCAACTAGAGCGGGTTGCCCAGGACCATGTCTAGACATGGTCTGAATATTTCAACAGACGGAGACTCTGCAACATCTCTGGGCAACCTGTTCCTGTGTTTGACTACCTTCACAGTGAAAAAGTGTCTCCTTGCATTCAGATGGAATTCCATGTGTTTTAATTTGTGCCCGTTGCCTCTTGTCCTGTGTCAAGTGGGAATGACAGCTTTCCTTTGTAAAAAACACAAGTGTCTTGCCCTCGTGGCAGAACAAGTGTGAAGAGATAATCCACGTGCAGTGGAAAGGCTCAGAAGCCACAGAACAGAAAACAAACTTCAAAATGTACTCAAACAACAACATGGCTACCTCTTTGGTAAGCGACTCATTCTTTTTGACTGTGACAAGACTAAAGATCCCAAGACGAGGAACTGCTCGCTTCCTGTCCTGTAACCACACCAGAAAACCCATGGAGAATAAGCACAGTCACTTCACCAGAGATGAGGAGAGTCTCTCTTTAGGTCCAAGGTGTCCTAAGGCAGACATGACAATCACACTCAGAAAGCTTACCTGGGTTCTAAATGTTCAATATAGATGAGCCTAAATCTTCCAGCTCCTGGATAAGAAAGTCCATTTGGAATTTCTTTTAAGGCACTTCAATAGAGGGAGAAAAAGGAAGATGAGCGCAACAGAGAGGAGCTGTACACACTGTTAACAAACAAGGGGTAAGGTGAAAGAGTGGCCCAGTCCCCCTTACCTTGTTCTTGCATTTCTTCAAGTCCAGGAAGCACCATGATTAAACAAAATCTGAATGTAAACAGACCCCAAAAGAGATTTACTCCCTCATGACAGATAACTTTTTTCTTCCTCCATCTCTTAAGACTTGCCTGTTCAGTCAGCATTATTTTCATGCCACATCCCTTCACACAAGGGATTTCTCTTCTATATAAGCACTTAGGAGGCCTCAAAAGACTAGAATGACACAGAAAGCAGAGTGCTTTGCTTTAGCACTTACTCATCTGCCTACAGCTCAGAAAACAGCTTTATCATGCTACCAGCCCACCCGTACCACATTCAAGTATCCAGCCCAACTATCCTGACCTCCAAGAGTAAGGCCCTTTAACTGCTATATCCAACAAGTGAACTATCTAAGTGCCTTTGTCAAAGCTGTCTTTGACTCCTTAGCCAGAAAGATCAAATACCCATTTACAGCTGGGTCAGCTGGAGCTGACTTATTTGGCACAAGAGTTGAATGATGACAGCAAGCCTCCTATTCTCCGCAGGTTACTCCATCATCAGGATTGCATCACTTGCTTCACACATCCAATTTTCTAATTAAATTTCATGAAAACACTCTAAACATACATGGCATATAAGACTGAAAGAGGGAAAAAAGCAATATTAAAGCAGAAGATCCAAGCCATTGCTGTGTAAGGCAATGCTGGAATTAAGGCTATTAGTGCAGCCTGAATTCAGTTCCTTATGTTTGCATCCTGCTGTTGTTTTCAATCACATGATGCACTCTGTTCTTCCCCACAGGATGCACCTGCTCTGGGGAGGAACCAAGGTTGTGCAGCAAAGGAGAAAGTTTTAATTCTGGCATTCCCCAACACGCCTTGCCTAGCCGAGCACCCGGGCTTTGGATGTATGGCTATGTCTGATTTTCTAGGATTTGAAAGAGCCAACAGAAGAACAAAGGAGCTCCTCATGGAGCAACACGCTCCTCTCCTTCCTTCCCCATGTTGTGCACTGGGTAGTTGCAAACTCTTGTTCTCTGCCACTTGAATTAGGACAGCAACTTACAGCAAAAGCACATTGTCATCAACTCTATGGCCAAGCATTAGTGAAGGCTGAGAGAAATACCATGCCTGCAAGTTTCACAAACATTCAGACTGGCACTTAGGTGCAGACTGCAGACATGGACATTTACATTTAGTCATCTGTATGCAAGCATTTATGTGAGCCTGTGTCTCCTCTTCTGCACAGTCTTAGCATTTACTCCTTTACAACACTGACACTTGGCTTTCTTTTTTCAGGTGCACTTGGCTCTTCAGAGTTTCTTACACTGTATCTAGTTTGATGAAACAGGATTTGCAATCTTCTTCTTTGCACATTAAGTAAATGGAGGACAAGACTGCATGCCCTGCAATGACAAACATCACTTGGAGTTCAACAGCTAGTATTAGGGAAGGTAGGGCATCCTGTTTGTCACCCAGAACTCTGTTTCTGTTGGGACTGAACCACTCTAGGATGTGACTGTGCTCCACAATTCTGACACCTAAAATAAAGCCAAGAACTTGGGAAATTTTTTGTAAAGGGATTGTATCTCTTCAGCCTTTTGATTAGAAATAGATCTCTCTCTTTTCCTGTAGCACTAAAGCCAAAATGGATGGCTTTGGGATTCCTGCTTGGACTATGTATACTTTAACGTTAAAAAGCTAATACTAATGTTAAAAGCTAATGATAAAATTACTGCCTCATAACTCAGTTACATATTGTAGGGACTTCCACACAGACCATTTTTACCATAATGTTCCGTCTTGTAATACTGCTATCAAATGTCACCAACTACAACAGGAAGAAGTCTCACAGCAGACAAAAATCCCGTCTGTGTTATTTTTAGTCTGGGAATGGGAGTTCTTATTTCTCTACTGCCTGTTCTGGTTTTGGTGCTGACCCATCACAGGAGAGCAGGTGGTTTGCTGCAGCACCACACCAGCACTGCTTATTCCTGGGCTGACTCATTCCTCACCCATACACTGCAAGTGACAATTTCAGCTTCCCAGTGCACCCAGGCAGGTCTCTTGACCCAGAGAACAAAATTTTTGCCATAGTGAGGCCAAAAGATTACAGCGCTTGGCTATCACAGGAGTGAGCTTTGAACAAATATAGGTAGGCAGCCCAGGATCCTGAATGATACCCTACAGCAGATAAAAGAGTTCTCAAGTTAAAGAGCCACTGATTTCCAGTGCCTCTTTTCCAGGACCTCCAAGCTCAAGGGTTCCCTAGAGGAAGATGGGATTATGGTTGTCAGGAATTTTATCCTTCTGCCACCTGAATGTGTCCAGAGACCCTTCTTCCCACAGGATTACTACAAAGGGAACCTCTTCATAAAAAAAGCCAAGAAAACCCCCCAGTGGCTCACTGCCAAAAACTCCATGACAATACCATTATCTTTCTTCCCTTAAATCCATTAATTTATTCCCTCTCTCAGGAAAAGAAGATGTTTTCAAGTGTCATTCATGCAATCCTACATTTCTGTTCAATGTAAAGCATGTCTTCGATAATGGGTGCACGAGCCATTTCACCTGCCTGCTAAGACATATTCAAGACAGCAGGCCTGCTTCTCCACTGCTCTGCAAACTCAGGGGGCACCAAGAGCTGTGTGGAGCAGGCATGAAAAGCTGTTTTCTTGGTATGCATTCCCTCTGCATGGCAGAATATGCCTGTCTGAGATGGAAAGCAGCATAGAAACTCATTCACCAAGTTAACTTGGAAACTCAGCCATGAAGTTAACCAAGTTCACTTTGAAGTTGGCTTGGTTGGCTGTCCAATCCAGCAAGCATTTCATGTCTATAACTGCTCACATCCAGCTGCAAAATTCAGGTGATTAAAACATGCTGCTACTCTGCTAGCATTAGCCAGATAGCAGTTACTGTGGCTATCATGTGTCTCCACGAGGACAACTTCTGACTACAGGAAAAGGAAACCCACCTTGGTTAGGCGCTCTGGTTACATTTTTCTCTGAATTTTGTTAGCAGTCAGTCCTTATCACGTGTATCATCAGAACAGAGTGAAAGCTTCAGAGGAACTTCTGAAGGCTAAAAATTCAGAAGAGGAAGCAAATTTTTAAATAAAAAGTCTGACAATAATAGAGAGACAAATCTATGGGAAAAGGGCAGCCACTGTTGGAGGAGTGATACAATTCTCATATGCACAGCTGACTCATATACGTAGACAACTGCAAGTCTCCGTGGATGTTGGGTGAACAATTGGTTTTTATGTCTCTGTTACTCAGAAGTGCTAATTATCTAGTTTTTTCTATAGAATGCATCACTTTTCTTGTGTTAAATCAGTCTTTTCCATTTGCTGTGATAAATATACCCAATTAAATCTCACTTCTGAGCAAAGCTCATTCCAAATTCTTCACGTTCTTCTACAAGGGGAGAGGAAACCACAGATTATTTTCTGTTTCTAACCTGAGGTGCCAGCACATAAGTCTGAACAAATGGTTCACCAGTCCCAAACAGGGTTTGACTCCATTGAGCTCTGCTTCCTCTGCTGGATAACAATATGAAAAGGTTTCTATGAAGGGTTTCACACTTTGTAAACAAAACATGCTCTTTAGCCAACCAGCTATTTACAGAACTGATCCAACGGCTGCTTGAAACTCTTCCTTCCTACCACCCACAAACCTCCCACCAACTTCCTTGACAGATGCTACAGTCCAAATTCAAACCCTGCACCTTCAGTATCACACAGGCCATGCTGAAAGTTATAAAAATGTATTTTTAAAATATTTTAAGGCCAAACCCAAGCAGATTCCAAGATCAGAGAAGATGCTCTTATGATAAAGATTAGAGATTTGTCTGCTTTTCCACATGCTTGCTGCACAGACTTGGGCTGTGCAGTTCAACCTCATCATATATAGGGCGTAGCCCTGCCTACTTCCTCCGTGCACTGAGGAAGGAGGTTTTGCACTCACCTTTCCCCCCACTCCTTCAGGTGTGAATTCTATCTCCCCATCATAAAGCTGTGACTTCACACAGCAAGGGCAACTGGACAGTTTGCCTGCGATTTCACCAACCAGTTCTCTTTAGCACAACTGGTCAGGAGGTAAGAAAGCAACCACAGTATCATTCAAGAACTTCACAGAGCGCTGTACTCCAAGGAGTACACAACATTACATGATACAATATGCAGATCCATCTTATGAGCTACAGACACCAGAAGACATGGCATTTGAGAAGTCTTTGGGTGTGTGAAAGAGCAGAGCAGTCACTAGTTTTCCATAGGTGATCAGGGAGGATGGCCTTGAGATAAAGACTGGAGACTTGTAGTTAGGTTATTCAACATCAGGGTCTGCTTTTTCCACATGCCTCCTGCCCCATGCAGTTCTTGGACTGTGCAGTTTAACTGCACTAAAGCACAGATGATACTGCTCTGCCTCCCAGAGATGTGATAAAAAGCAACTTATTTCAAGGTGGACAAACACTGAGGCTACAGTAAAGGGGCAACAGAAGCAGATCAGTCTTGTTTCTTATTCTGCAAGGTTAGTGCAGTTGAACAACTGCCCTCAATACAGGGAGATGGAAAATAAGGCAGAGCTTCCTGGGCCAAAAGGAAGACAACTGGGAGAGCCCTGTTCAAGGAAGAGAGAGGTAAGAAGGGGATGGAGAGGGATTAGCAGCACAGTCTATTTGAGCTTAAATAGGAAGGTCACCAACAATTGATTTTCCAATTAGCAGTTTAATGAATGGTAGTTTAAAATTAAGTGTGCACTGCTCCACCCTCTAAGGTGCTCTCTTACTCCCCCCTAATTCTTTCCGGTCACTGGCTCTGAAGTCCCACGGTGGCACAGGGCAAGAATGCAAGCCCTGAGAGCAGGCTCGTCACACTGAAAAACAAAGCTTGTGGGGGACATGGAGGGAAGGGAACCTGGGGAAAATGGTGCTGAGAGTCAGACATGAAGTCGTAGGGGGAAGCAGGATTGTTAATTTTGGCTGGAAATCATGAATAATAAAATCTGGTTTTTGACTAGTGTTGGAGAAATGAAGGCCTTTGGAACTGGAATTTCCCAGTCCTGCCCAACCCCACAAGCTCAGGACTGGGATCAAAAGGAAGCTGTTCTGCTACAGAGAAAAGGAAGTTTAATAATTTTGGTTTGAAGATGTGAGTGATAGGATCTGTATTTTTTTCTAGTCATAATTACATATCAAGATTAACAACCCTACTTAAAAAATACTGATGTCACCATAGGGACTCAAGTTTAGCTCAAGTATTTACTGAGTTACTTCCAAGACTGGGAGCTCCATCCCTTTATCTGCAGACCCAGAGGGGTAAGAACCACAGCTTAGAATTCCATCTCAGGACCATGGAGAACCAAATCTAACCCAAATTTCAGGTAATTACACAGTATTACATCCGGGATGCATTCCTGTAATTTTAAAAGCAGCCATGGTCCCTCTCCAGACAGAAGGCAATGCTCTGGGAAGGCAATATGCCCCTCCATGTCCTTCCTGGATAATTAAGCATTGTCTATATCCAAAATGTCTCTGTAAACCTCCTTCCTTTCTTAATTATGCAATGCTGCAGAAAGTTAAGATAGTGGAAACTGGACACAGCTAGTCTGCTCAGCATCATATTATTCAATGCACTGTAGCACAGGGTCTCCCAAGCTAGCAACATCCAAGCTAGGGCCCCAGGAAAACCCAGTCTCAGCACTGTAGACCCCTCATCTTGTATTTCAAGATGTCATTCAGCAGTTACAGAATGCATCCCAGATGCTGGAGGAAATGGTGGATGCACATCTTTTGTTACTAGATGCTGACACCTTCATGCTTGCTTTGCTGTGAATAAACTCATTTCACATCCAGAAAGCCCACTGCCAAGGAGCATTCCATAAGGCATGGTACAATGCCAGGAAATTCTCATGAAAATAAAAAAAACATAGTCTGTTTGTGGCTCCAAAGCATTTTAACAGACCCACAGCAAACCTGGAAGGAGACAAAGCCCTTGCTCTGCAGCTTTCAAGTCAGCTGAAGGCACTTCAAAAGACCTTCCTTAGCTGCCATATGGGCGCTGATTCATTCCTCGCTAGCAGGCCCACTTCCCAGGCAGTACCTCCTGCGCTGAGATCTGTGCATGTCCCAGACAATGTGAAACAGCCACTGTGACTGTAAGATCCCGAGTGCAGCTATGGGTACTAATGGCAGCCTCGCCATCTGATGACAATCAATGAGGTTTTGGCTCCTGCTGCAGTCAGTCTTGTGATCACATGAAATGTTCCAGAACTCATGGGGTATTTTTAGCAAAAAACAACATAAAAGGGGGCAAGGGAGAAGAGCAGAGTTTTTTCCTGGACATGGCTTTGTCAGTTACAAAGGTCTGCTAACCCGCAAAGCCAGAGACCTTCGCCTCTCCCACAGAGTACTTGCAATGCTTTTGCACTGAACTGGTAACTTAGGAGTTATGAGTGTTTCACAGAGGTAAGTAGGAGAGTCTCTGCCATTCAATCAGTGCACATATTAGGTGAATGAGAAATTCACCCAACAGGTGAGGCACCAGGCTGGGGCCAGCTTAACAGAATGAACCTGCAATGCAACACCTTCATCTTCACAAGATTTGTGGGCAACGGGTATGTAACAGGCAGCTCCTCCAACAGGCAAGGAATCCTTCCTCATGCTCAGGTGGTTGCAGGCTCTCTTCTCGCCGCCTTCTTGCCCAGTCCTTTCCAGCCAGATTTCTAGGGTTGTTCAGCAAGCACACTCAAACAATTCCTTACCGGACATGTACATGTTTTTGAAGGCTATACTGTGGCTATTTTTTCATGCAAACAGAAAACACCGTGTCCCTAACAGCTTGGAAATGCTTCCCCAGAGTTCAAGTCCTCAGGCCAAAAGCAGACATAGGTATATAGCCCAACTCAAATTTTCAGAAAATATGAGTCAGGTCCCCAAAATCAAAGGGTTCTACTTATTCTGGTCAAATTTAAGGGCCATAGTGCTCTAGCTTGGCTGGACCGAGCTGCTCATTCATCAACTTTGCTTGCCCAGACACAAGCAAATATTGAAGGACTGCTCTCCCCTCCCACCCCAGTGACACTTGCACTGTGCTCCTGCAGCCCCGTATCCTCTTGTCCCACCACCCAGCTGGTAACCATGTAGTCAACACAACTCCCATTCCTATATTGACTCTGCCAGCTGCCTGTTAATTCATTACAAAACCATTCCTTCCTCTATTCCCTTGCCTTCCACACTTGGCCTTGGGTTTTGGTAGGGTTTTTTTGTTTGGGGTGGGGTTTTTTTACTTCTTTTTCTAAAAGTTTCTCTTGCTATTACAGCTTCCCCTGTGCCTTGCAGGCCTCCTATGAAGCGCTCTCTGCTACTTGCAGTTCTCTTGTCTGTGACTGTCTACACAGGGCTGTTGTGGAGCACAGACATCTGCCACAGTAACATAACTGAGCTGAAATAAATAGCATTTCACCTATGAATTCCATTTGAACCAAAGATTTCAGAAACAAAGGGCATGGATTATTTTATATACTCAGTCTTGCCAAAGTAATCAAGCCTTTATATCACTACCCACACAGGTTAAAAAAAAGAGCTATCACTATACCAGTAACCCTTAATTGCTTTTATGTTTCTCTTAATGGAAATTTTTCACAGAATCTGAAAACACGTCCTCATGATTTGTCATGACAGGGAGTGCAGCTCACTATAGGTATGGGATGGTGCACTGAGGGCCCACCTCACTCTCCTATCTCCCATCGTACAACACCTTTACGGTATCCAAGTGCCCTACTTGTGTAGAAAAAACAAAATTAGAAGCGCAGCTGTTTGGGCTGCCTTTCAGGACACCCGTACTTAAGCCACCAGCACACCATCCGACAGGTTTTTGCGATCCCCCAGCCAATTTTTGCATCCCCAACGGGACTGCAGATCGGGTTAAGACACCGTCAGTTTAACTGGAAACCTTCCAGTCCCTGAGCAGCTTGTACAGAGGCGGCAGAAGGACGGTGACACCTCGCGGTTAAGCTCCCTCATTACCTCGGCCCAGGAGGGGCGCCGCAGCGCTGCCAAGCGCAAACCCGTTAGCAGTTAGTGTGATTGTTTTCCGCTAAGCACCCCAGTGCCCTGAGAACAGGCACGTCCTCCTTACATCCCCCTCGGGCTTTAGCTCTTTCCTGGCAGGAAAACCTGCGTGAGAGGGAACGGGACTGACTGCCGCCCGGCAACGCCGCGACCGCCTCACGGCCACCGCC
>NW_008795490.1:6325674-6340316 GCF_000699145.1 Aptenodytes forsteri
CGAAGTACCGAGCGCCGCCGGACGCCGCCGAGCCGTGAGTGCCGGTGTCCGGCGGGCCGCGCCATCCAGCCCCGCGGCCTACGCGCCCCGAACGGGCACCGCTGCCCCTCCTGCCCTTCGCTCCTTCTCCCTCACCCCAGCTCCCTCGCCGCCCTTCCCGCGGGAGGGAATCCTTCGGGGGAACTTGCACCTCTGGCCTTTCAAAGTCCTTCTGGCTTGTTGAGGCGTTAGCATATGGGTTGCAGCTCTGTAACCACAGCTACCTGTGCTTGATGTTGCAGAGAGAAGGAACCTGTTCGTTACGCCAACCTCATGTATGACAGGAGAGTGGTGCGCGGCAACACTTACGCCCTTCAAGTCATACCTGTGGTACGTTTTTTATGTATATCACCCTACAGCTTTGTTGAAAAGCAATAGGTAGGGCAGGAAAACTGTTCCTCATGAATAATTTTAACTAGTGATGTTGTAATTTTACTTAAAATAGTTCACACAGTCACAAGCTCTCCAGTTAAACTAGCATGCGGCTGTTTTCAGCCTTTCTTCAAAGCACTGAGTTTCCCATGAACTTCTGTAGTTCTGATTATTTTTTTTCCCATTAAGTACTTGATTATTTTTCCCCCCATTTCTTTAGTGTAATGATACTGAGCACAAGTCATCACTGCATCATCTGTTACCATATGCATCCACAAGTGTTATCAGTGAGAATAGCAGCTCTTGGGAAATTAAGTCTTGGGGTAGACTTCTGCTTACCCTACTAAAAAAGCAGAGCTAGATGGTCCAGCTGTATGCAAAATCTGCTTATGTGGAGGCAAAAGTATTTTATTTATCCTGATACAGTAGTAAATGTTTTAGTGATACTTTATTTTCAGGGAATATTTCTATATAGATACTTTGATCATTTAAGAGTTTAAAGCAGTCTGTATTTTTAAAAGCTACTTTGTGGAAATAACTGTGTTGGTCAGTAGCTGTTTCTTAGAGTGAATTTCACATATGTTCTGTTTAAGAAGTTCGAAAGTGATGCTCATTTCAATCCACAAACACAGTACTGAATATAATAGTATAGGTTTCTTTTGCTTCATCAGCAATAAAGAACCTATAATTTTTATCTAGCAAACAATTCTGTTGATAATACGATAACTGGATTTAAGTCCATTTGACCTTCTTAAAGCTTTTACTTAGAAACTCTCACTTGTCAGCAAGAACATGCCATTTTAATATACTTTATCTCACAAAGCAAAGTTCTGTATATAATATCCACTTCCAAATAGCAACTGATTGCTCTTAGTGTGAGATGCCATTAGTATGTGCTTATAGGCAGCTAGCATACCTTATTAGTTTCATGCCCTACAGTCTTTAAGGTAACTGAAAATTTAGGGTCAGGACCCAGAAAAGTAAATCCGAAATGCTAGATTTGTAGCATTAAAATCAACCAACCACCTTCATTTTCATTTAGAGAGAAATTAGTACCATTTCCAAGTACAAAGTGTATTGTTTTGTGGTTTTTTTCTTCATCCCTGCTCAGAGTACCCAACCCAATGCCCTTGAGATTCAAAGGCAGAGGGAAGCACGGAAAAGAGCACTGGCTAGAAAGCGCGCAAAAGAGCAAATGCAACAAAGAACACCTGAGCCTGTGGAAGGCAGAGAGCATATTCATGTGCAGACAGGTAAAAGGCTGAATTTTTTTTTAATTCATCTGAAAACAAAATCTTGCTGATTTATATTCACTTGCTAAATTGATGATGCAGTTGGTAGAATCGCATAGGGTTACGGTTAGAATCATAGAATTCTAGAATCAGAGGTTCTCTAATTCTTTCCATTATAACCCCTTATTTTTAGTCGTATTTAATAAACTTGGCTAATTAGTGACATTTTCCCAGAGGCTCCGTTTTTCAGTTTTCAGTGTACATTCTTGAACACTAGTCAAGACTTCTTCATTTTTTCTTTCCTTTTCCAGTATCATCAGAGAAGTTTGGTATATGCTTAAAATTGTGAGTTTTTAAAAATTTTTCTTAAAAGTACAGTCATATGTAAGAATAAAACTACTATTAAAAACTGGGACACACACCCTAATTTAGAATAGGAAACTGCCCTATTTGTGGGAAAACAATTTTATTTGTAGGAAAAACAAAATTTGGCAGTGGGGTAGTCATGAGGTGAGTGCAATGTATTGCTGTGCCCTCTGAAAATCATTTCAGATTGGACTGACTTATAAACTGGGAAAAAGCTGTGTTACATGCTAATCAGAAATGGTCTTTGGCTTCTGAACATTCAGAAGCCCCAGGCCCGCTGAACCTCCTACACTACCTCCAATGCACACAGGGGCTTTTCACCATTCGAATACTGTTGGACGCAGAAGGAGGCTATCTAGTGTGGAGGTCTTGGCCTCATATCCTTCCCACTGATGAGTGCAGATAATTTTAAGTACTCCACAGACCTTATTATCTGAGCCAGGCTATTTATCTTTGCAGCAGGAGACAGACAGTTATAATTCAAATCAAGCATATGTTGTTATAGATGTGTGGTTACCTCAAAGCCACTTCTGGTGGGGCCAGAAGTATAATATCATTCTTTAAACCAAACAGATCCAGTGTTCTGGTTTGCCGCATACAATGGAGAAAAATGTATATTTTCAATATTACTTGTTAGTAGATAGGCAATCATTATCCCTTTTTGAAATTGTCCTATCCCGTTGACTCTGTCAAGAATTGTTTATTCTGCAAGGTGGGCTGAAATGATCTAGACTCTGACTTTTGAAACCTACTAAGTGAAATACCCTTTTAGGAAGTGCACCAGATGTTACAGAGAATGTGTCATCAGATGGCCTATGCAGCAAACCCATCTATGTTTTAAGTTGAGGTGTCTTTTTTTTTTAACTTTATAGAAGGCATTTTATTGCACTCTTTGGATATAATTCACCCTGTAGAGTCATCAAAAATAGTCAAGAGTTAAAATAAAAAGAATCCAACTTACAACATTGATTGTGCTTTTATTTCTAGAACTGTATTTGGAAGAGATTAGTGACCGGACAACAGAGGTTGATACAGAATGTCAAACAGATGCATTTTTGGACAGACCTCCCACTCCACTCTTCATACCAGCCAAAACAGGAAAAGATGTGGCCACGCAAATAGAAGAAGGAGAGGTATGAAGCAAATTCAGGACCGCAAGTGCTGTCAAAACATGTCTCCCATACAAAACACACTTCTGATGCAAAACTGAGGCAGAAACAGAAAGGAACTTCTCCTCACAGAACATGCAAAAAAAAAGAAAAAAAAGTCCCCAATGTCTGCTGTGAGGTTAAGTGCAAAATTAAGGAGGGTGCTTCTCCATGTGCACTGGTTCTGCTGCTTTCAGCTAAGAACTGCAACGTTGAGAAATGCCCTCCCTTGTAGAAATAGTGTCCAGTGTTGGGAACACAGAGGTGAGCAGAAATAGGGTCCAGGGGAGTGCTCTGCTTCTCCCTGGCAGCCCCCACAGTGGCTGTGGTAGGGTGTGTGGTGTCTCACTCCAGCCCGCTCATCATTTAGCCCCCAGCTGCATTCATGATTCTTCCCTTAGCTGACACTGCCCCCCCACCTGCACTTCGCAGGCCTGCCTTCAGCACAAGGGCTTTGTTCATCCTCCTTTTCTCCTTGCCAAGATGCTAAGAGTGATTGTGATCAAGGGACATTTATCTCTGTTTCACTGACTCCCATCCTCAGTTGTTTGATTTTGACGTTGAAGTCAAGCCAATCCTGGAAGTGTTGATTGGGAAAACGGTTGAGCAAGCTTTGCTGGAAGTCATGGAGGAAGAAGAGCTGGCCCAGCTGTGGGCACATCAGCGTGCCTATGCAGAGCTGCGTAATGCAGAGCTTGCTGAAGTACAGCGCCTGGAAGAGCAGGACAGGCGATACAGAGAGGAGAAGGTAGGACTTCCTAAGAGCAGAACAGACCTGTCTGAATGCTCATCAGAAGAGAGAAAACCATTTCCAATACTGAAAGACAAGCTGTGAAATAAGCTGGATGTGCCCAAAAGGTTATTGTCAAGTTTGATATTCCTCAAAGCATTTTGGTGCCACACAGCTGCACTCTGCCATCTGCTCTCATGCACCAGCACCATGCTGTTGTGTTTATTCGGAGCAGTCATGCTCCAGTGACCTGGTGTACTCGGACACCTGATCAAGAGGCCAAACCCAACAGTACCCTTTGTACCTGGTGCAGCTGTTACTCAAGCCTTTTCATTATAGTAACTGCTAAATGAATAGTCACAGAGCTTCAAAGTAAGAGAGGCACCTCCTAGTCTTTCACACTCAGCGCACGCACCTACTATATGTGCACACATACCTCTCAGGATCTCCAAGTATTAAGCCATATTAGTACTATCTAGTAAATAGAAAGGGCAAGTCCTAATTACTCGCTATGCATCAGCCTTATATATTTGGGTTTTTTCCATGTTTTCCTGGACCAATTTGAGTTTTAATCTTTAATTACATCAAATAGGATATAAAATTGGAAAGATGAAAAGTTCAGGAAATCCTGACCCAACCTCATCTCATTCAAAGGCCAACGATCAGCTTTATCTGCAATAATAAAGCAAAGAGTCATGAGATCAATGCATACTAAGGTATCAGAGAAGGGTTTCATTTGGCCAGCTACAAGGCCCTTATTTTACAGACTTGCCAAAATCAGAAAAGGTATACCAAAGGAACGTGTTTCCCTCTAGTCCTTGTGGATTTTAGTACTCCATAGATTGAGTACAAGCTTGCTTTCAAGCACTTGTTCACATGAGAAGTTTTTGTGAAAGTTAGAGGCTGTAAGTATCGGTACTCTTGATTATCTTTGCTATTTATGACTCTCACACTGTGATCATTCTTCAAAGCCTAGATCAAAGGAGTGATGGCTAAAGGCCTGAAAGTTTTACAGGCAATATTGTCTTGACAGGAACGTCGCAAACGCCAGCACATGCAAATGCTGCAGAAACAGAAAGAGACCACAGAGAAAATTGCAGCTCGGGCATTTGCTCAGCGTTACCTGGCTGATCTCATTCCCTCGGTCTTCAACAATCTTCGTGAGAGTGGGTTTTTTTATGACCCTATAGAAAGAGGTTTGTGGGATTTTTTGTTTTTTTGTTCATATGTGAACTGAGTAATATAAAGGTCAAAACAACCATAAAACATAGCTTATTGTCCTATGATTTAGAATAATGTCACAAGACTTTATTAATTTACATTTGTGGCTGAAGAGATAGTTTCCAAACTCAAATTTTTAAACCAAATATTATTGGTCATCTGTACAAGTAGTCAAGAATAAGCAATAGCTGATACTGTTACAATGAGAAGAGCTGCTTTTGAACTGGAGATAAATAAATGGGTGGTTAGGATTGGTAGAGCAGAGTGAGAGAGAGATCCAAATTGAAGTAAATGTATTTTGATAGGACAGGCAAAGAAATCTGTATGTCATTCTCAATCTTTGTTATGGATTATCAGAGCAATGGAGAAATTAGTCAATTATAATTAGGCCCTGAAAGTATTTTTGAAGTTGTACATTGGTGACTTCCAAGCTTTTAGACTCAGCACCGTTTCTTATGGGCTACCTTGCTGCATCCCACTTCCCCAGGCCCCGCACAGGTGCCCAGACCACAGTTTGGGAATGGATACACTCTCTCCAGAATGAGTCATGGGGCAAATGCAGAAACTGAGAGTATTTTGCAAGTGGGGCAGGCTTTGGGACCACGGCATACAAAGAGCACGATTTGAGAAATACATGGGTAAGCAAGAGCTCTTTAGTCAGAGGGAACATTTAAATGCTTTCAGCAGACCAGAAGCCAGACAGCTTTGGAAAGCAAGGCAGGAAATGTTATTCTCCTGACTTGTTCAGGACAGTTATTTTCATCTCACTAGAACATTACTGTGTGTCTCATCTGTGCTACCCCTTCAAGGGTGCCAAACCCCTTGGAAAATCACTGCAGTTGCAAGGACTGTGGTCTGGGTCCGTAACAATGAGGAACCTCAGTAAGAGAGGCAGGAGATAAGAAACCCAACACCACCTGAGAGATTTCATCTGGATCTTGCAAAGCAAGTGTCTTTTGGCAAGGATGTTCATCCCTTAATGATCATAGCAAATGAAAAACAGCCCCAAGATCCTGTCGCTCATCCTTAATAAAAAGACATTTTTCTTTCTTCCTGCTAAATGCTTACAGATATTGAGACAGAATTCCTTCCGTGGCTGATGACAGAAGTGGAAGAAACACTAGAGAGGAAGGTTCTGGGGAGGACAATGCTTGACTGTAAGTTACCAAATCTTGGAATGTAATCTGGGCTGCTTGATGTTCTTGATTGTTTTTTTCCCCAGTCAGAACAAATATCACATTTACAGGGTCATTGTGGGTTAAGGTAGCAGATGTCATTTCAGCAAGAGCTCCAAGTAGCCGTGGCTTTTTGTGTGTGTTTTTTTTTTTTTACTATATTAAAACATTTTTAATGTTGGAAAACTACTACTACATACATCTAGGTAATTGATTTTCAGCTGACATAATAGAAATGGCAGTCATGCTGCACTACCCTCTCTCTGCTGGCTTTATACTGTTTGAGATGTGTTCATGCTGGGAGATGCAATATATTTGGCAGGAGCAGAATGGTTAAAGAGCACCTATTCTTTTCTCTGCTATAAAACTTTTATTTCTCATGTGTTACACAGCCGTCATTGCTGTGCTGTTCTCTGTAGTGTGCCTGACTGTGCCAGTGGGAACAGAAAGGCTCATCCTGTCTACAGCCACGTGTATACCATTAAAGTCTCTTAACTCGTTTGTGTAAGCTCCCTGAGCTATGGAGTAATACATTCATCCTCCCTGAAAAGAGAAGAGAGGGATAATCGTAGGCCATGGTTGACTGAGAAGTCAGGTGACCAACACTTTTCATCAGAACAAGGGCTTACCTCCTCAGCAGTCAATAATCATGTCCTTGCTTTTGAAATAGATTAAAATATCAGTCTTCTTTTGGGCTAGTTCAAGCTAAGCATTCAGGTTCTTTCATTGGTCAGTCTTCAGAGGCTGTAGTTGAAATACCTGAATAATGTAAACTCTAGTATTGTGTAGAAACACAAAATTATGATGAATGCGTGTCCACCGTGGTGGTCCTAGATCAAACCACTTCTTATACTTGTGTTGCATCTTTCATTCCTATGGTTTTCCTCCTGCTGTGATTTTGGGTTTGAATTACAGTTATGTTTGTTTCCTTTGGGTTTATTTTCAGTTTAACCAGGATCCTTTGTTAGGGTATAATTTGGATAATTACAGCTGGTCTGTTAGGTATTTTATCCTATGATATATGTGCCGGTATGTACACTCGAGGATCACTTCTTCATGTAGCTCTTCAGAAAGGAGGGAATTTTCTCTCCTTTTAAGAAAGAAGTATTGTATGTGACTGCTGAATAAACATCCCATGGAGAATGTTGCTGCAGGATACACTATTGATGAGAACATCTGTCATATTCCTGTTAAATCGTTCTGTTTAATTTTTTAACCAGATATCATGGTCTTGCACCAGTTCTAAGATACATAGAGCAGCTGGAGCAGGCCAACAAGTAATACCAGCAGCCCCTGTTTTGCTATTTACCCTCCGTATTTCCTGACTTATACCCAATCACCCACTGTTGACTAAACATCATCTCTGCAAAAGGAACTGCAAATTAGATTCTCCAAGTTTTCTAGAGGCAAACACAGGCTCGGCTGAGATAGTTTGTGGCTTCTTCTCCCCCTTACGCAGAAGCATAGGAAAAATCTCTAAGGATCCATTTTTAACCTATTTGAATGAAGGCACTACTTAAAGAATTTATTTTGTCACCGTCCAATAAAAGAGCTGTCAACTACAAGAGAAGCACCCACAGTGTAAGGCGGCTATGTTTGTCCTCTCAGAGGTGACAATTCCTTCTTTTACTTGCTAAAGTCAACTCATGAATTAACAATGAAGCTCTTTTTAGTACCTGTGCATTGTCCTGTTTTCTGTGTTAAACCTCTCTTCCTTCATTGTTGGCCTCTATTTTTCATATTTAAATGATGTAAATCAAAGTGAGTGTTGGGTTTTTTTTGTTGTGTTCTTTGATTTGGAAGGGGTATAATGTTTAGAAAAATATATGAAGGCTAAACAGCAAAAATAATAAGAATAGGTGCTTTACAGCTGCTTTTTGGAAAGAGAAAACCTTTTGATGACTCCCATAGTTCCAGTATTTCCCACTGCCCAAACCATCATGCTGTGTGCAACCTGGCTCATCCTCGTTCCTGGCGGGGTGACCTGCTCCAGAAGTGATGAACAACTGTGAGGAAATCACAGTTGAAAAACAATCCAGGTGAACCCTTTCAAATCACTGCTTTCAGTGTAAACCGCTCATTTGGCTGGAACTAGGCTACATGTTTTTTTTCATCCAAGTATTCTTTCATTTTTAGCGTTATTTTGGGGTTTTCCCCCTGTTTAAGAAGTTATAGGTCAGTAATATATAAAATAATCTCAAATTAATTTTTTTTCCTCCATGTTTGTTAATGGTGGCTTTCTCTGTTTCAGCCTTGATTTGTACAGTGGTTGAAAAACGCTTAGATGCATTTAGCCATAAACCTCTGTCTGATCAGACAGAGGCACCTGCTGAAGAGCCCAGGCCAACAGATGCAGCACCCCAGGTGGCTGGTGAGACAGATGCTGCTGACCAACCGGTCGCAGAGGAAGAAGAGACTGACCAACCTATTGCTGAGGAAGAGCCTTCACGTCACATCTCGTTCCGGTTAGAAGAATCAGATTGAGCAGGAACAGAGGATCTGGAAACTGAGTAACAAGCAGGCAAGTCATCAAGTAAATGGAGATGAATGGCTTAGCTGAAAGAAGAAACGAATTTCTATCTATTTACAAGTATTGTGCCCTAGCCGTGCTGAAGGATGAACCTAAGCAACAGTAGAGCATTAAAGTGTGTTTTCCATATGCTGACGTTTCTGATTTCAGGCTGTAAGAATCAAAAGAGAGGTTACTAGTGCAATGAATGGCAGTGAAATTCTATCCCCTTCTACACAATCCAATCCATCAAAAACCTGGGATGTTTACAGTTGAAAAGTAATGCTGTCCCACACCCCGTGCTAGAAGGTCATGAGAAGGACATTGAGAGCATCCTAATAACCTTTGCAAGTGCTTTGATAAGGAAATTCTGTCCTGAGAATGTTTCTTTCCTTATTTTTAAAGGTAGCTGCTACGGCACTTAGATAAATTTCTTTTCACTCACGTTAGTCTCTCCTTTCCTGACAAACTTGGATGGGCATCTCAGCAGGTAATAGAGCAAAGGCTGTTGTTCCTGAAGCTCTTCAGGTTCAAAGAGTTATCTGCCACTGGGAATTTCTGCCAGTGCAGAATCTTCCTCAGCCTCCTGATTCCTGGAGCACTGGTGAGGGGCTGGAGCCACATGCTAAGTCCAGCCTCAGTTTTCTTTGTAATTGTCCTTTCCTGCTGGTTCACTGGAAACGGTACCAGACATGACTGGCAAAATGCACCTCCACTGCCACATATATCCGTTCACAGGCCAACTCTACAAGTGGGGTGTTACCCCTCATAAAAATACATTTGCGCTCCATTGCAGCAATACCGTTTCCTTGCTAGCTGCACCTGTGGAAAAAGTCCCGCCTTGTCCAGACCGCTTTGTGCTACCTCCTCACTGCAGGTCAGAGGAGATGTGTGCTAACCCAGCAGGCCAGATCCCAGTCTGAGAGTGGGATGTCAGGAATGACACCTGAAGAGACAAGTACCTGCTCCACATCTCAAACCCTCAAAAGGGGCGTCCAGACTTTTCACTGGACCGCTTGTACACGTGGCTTCACAGGCAGACCCTGCCTTCCCTCCATCCTGGGCTAGGACGTCCAGTGATAATCAGGGCAGCTATTGCTTGCATGGAAAAGCTCCCCTGGAAAGCGTCAGGTATTTACCTCTCTCTGCAGGTAGCTGAAAATCAGAAGTAATGAGATGTAACCACCAACAAATCCACTCAGTGGTGTGATATAATATGAATGTGTTAAACCTGAGTAAGTGGAGTCACGTAGTACAGATGGTAGATAGACACACCCATGGATGCTTTTCAAAGCTGGAATATTCCCCTGTAAACTCCTCCTCTGTTTGCTAAGTTGACAGTATTTCAACAAAGTGTGCTTGTTTTTTCATTTATGATTGATTCCTCAAAGCATCCAGCAAAATGTGTTACATGTATGAAATTAAGGTAGTCAGTAGTCAGATACTACATCTGTCCTTAAGTTTCTAAGAAGAATTTATTTTTATGCATATGACTGGAATTGAAGGCTTGAAATGAAACTCTGGTTTAGGCACTGAAGTCAGTGGGAGGTTTACCTCAATTTCAGAAGGAACAAGATTTTGCATTTTTTTTTTCCCATGGTGATGGAGACTCCTGTCATGACTTCAGGTAAATCAGGTAAATAATTTAAGGCTAATTTTATCTAGAGAAATAAAAAGGCTTCATGACATGATTCATGAGAATTGTAAATGTTTCAGCTCATTTTTGGAACACTGTATGTCAGTTTTAAGGATTCCTCATTACTGAATGATTGTTTTGTCATGTATTTACAGGAGACTTAGCATAACCTAGAGGACTGCCATGGATCATTCCTGAAAAGATTCAAATAAATGATGACTTGAATAATTGGTTTTGGAACATTACAAGAGGAAGGTGATCACCTGGAATATTTTCATTTTTGCCACTCCTGCTTTGTGTTTGATTGCTAGAAAATTTACTTCAAGTATTGAATTATTCTTTTTAAAAAGGTTGTGGCAAAATTACGCATTCTTAAATTATTATTAAAAAAATTTAAATAGGTTTTGTCATTATTACGCATTCTTAAATTATTATTAAAAAATAATGAATTGTATGCCCTGCATTTTCACTTCATTAGAACGTATAGATACAACTCAAGCATTGTGTATTGTGGTAGAGTTTGCTGTAACAGGTTATGTTTATATGGGGCCATACAGTCATGAAGCTTTATACCGCACTGGCAGTTTTCCATTAATAGCCCTGTACTTGAATTCAGCCCCAGACACGGGCAGGCTGGCAGAGGAGGGGACCCCTTGCATCCTGTCGGTCACTGGAGAAGCGGAAAACCATGAGCAACAGTAAGGAGGGGAAGAGGGATATGGTGTAATGGTGTAGCTGTCACCTGTTTGGGGTGATGCTGGCAGACATGCAGACTGTGCGGCACAGGCCTTGCCGCTGGCAGGGTGGCTCAGGGGCCGGCACACCAGTGGCTGGGGGAGCCACTCCAGCCGAGCCCAGGTGAGAGCACCACATCCCTCACACCACCTCCCCACAGGGACCCCTCCTGACGTCCTTCCCTTGCAAGTCGCCTTTCCCTGGTCTGTGTTCCTAGCAGCAGCTGTCCCCAGCAGGCAGGTAAGGCCACGGGGTGGCCAGCTCTGCACGCACAGTGGCACGGGGGAGGCCCGAGGGTTTGCAGCTCCTGCTCCCTGCTCAGAACCACAGCAGCACCCCTCGAGTGTGCATGTGGGTGCAAGGGGGAGCGGAGAGGGTACAGAGGGAGACAGCGCTGCAGGCACTAGAGGGCAGGACGGGCCACAGCAATCCAGCTGCAGAGACACATGGAAAGACGCTGATGTCACCTGTTGCACATTGCACACCCTGCACTAGTGACACCGGTCTGGACTTCCCTCCTCTGATAAACCCCAAAGGTGTCAACCTTTTGCAAAATCTCCTCATAACATGAGGAGCCAACACTTGGGGTCACCCCACATAGTCCACACTAAGATCATAGAATCACAGAATGGTATGGGTTGGAAGGGACCTTTAAAGGTCATCTAGTCCAACACCCTTGCCATGGACAGGGACATCTTTCACTAGGTTGCTCAAAGCCCCATCCAACCTGACCTTGAATACTTCCAATGATAGGGCATCCACAGCTTCTCTGAACATTGTGGGTTTCAGGGCTTTCTAACTGGAGCTGCTGACTGTTTCCATGCCATGTCTCAGCCCTGGGCTGAACCGTTTCAAAAAGTTCATCAGAACTGTTTCAGCCTGTCCTTTGAATGAGATTGGAAGAAAAATACAACCAACTTTTCAGATGATAAGCAACTTCATAAGCAACTCTTAACACATCTGTGTGCTGGACCCAGGATGCAGGCTGCTGGGCACTTTCTCCCAGAACCATCAGAAACTGGACACAAAGTTCATTTTGGCACTGAACTGTGTCCAAAGGACCACTTGTAGCATGGAGGAGTTGAGCTGGTACCTCTTCTAGTCATGCCCAGGCTGGGTACCTGTCAGTAAAAGCCTCAAACAGTGGCATGTGTGCACAGTGAGGCTTCCTATCTTTGTGTGTTTTTATCAAAAGCAGCTGCTTACAATATGACTGTATCCACGTGGTTTCCATCTACTGATTTCTCTGCAAAGAGCCAAAGCATTACTCCAACAACCAGCTCAGCAGTTTAGCTCTGTGTTTACTTCAACACCCGCTTGAGAAGTGGGACAGACATTGAGACTTACTGCCTGGCCCTGATTCAGTTTGGGAATCCACTCGATACTGATGGACCAAACTAGACTCTCCACATTTCCTGCTGCACACTGAGAGACTGGGAGCATTTTGTTGAGACTAAAATTCATGGCTGGTTTGCTGCTGGCAGAAATCACAGGTTTCAAAGAGCTGGGGAGAGAACAGCTTAAAAGAATACACCTATGAAAGTGTTTGTTCGCTTGCTTATACGCATGTGTTAAACATGAACCTCACCTTATCATCTTCAATGGCTACAGCCTTGGGAGCCCACAGAAGCTGTATTACTTTAACAGCAGCGGTATACAGCAATATACAGCAACAGCCCTGTGGTGTTCACAAAGCTGTGAAGATTCCTGTCCTGTCCTCCTGCAGGAGACACCTTTAGACCAGTAGGACAGTATCTATCACAGTGAAATAGTGAAACTATTTCAGTGTGGTTTCTCACTGCCAGGCTTGCTTTACTGGTACATACCAGAAGCCAGACATGGCCTGGAGTACCTTTCAGTGGTTTAGCTGTGATGCTGCTTTACTGCAGCATCACTGTAGTTATAACCTGCCTTATGTCACCTCACTCCTCCTCCTCAGCCCCACCACGAACATTTGGCCCTTTCAAGTTGCCCAGGCCTTGGTTATTAACATATGATAATATTAGCATACGTATGTTGTCACTGGTAGTTTAAGCTGCTAAACCTGACAGTGAACTGTAGCAGCCATGGTTGTGGTATATCCCATGCTGCTGACTGCCACGGGGGTTCACGATTTCTGGCAAAAAGTCTGGCTGAGAGGCTGACGCAATAATGCCTGAAACTGCCCCAGAAAGATTACTTTTGTTTATCAGAGCCCTAGCTGGATCTTGCAGCCACTGTTGAGACAACATATACTGTTAAAAATGACCTAACAGTGGAATTTGACTCAATAGGAATCGTGATTCAATCATGCTTTGGCAACTGAAATTATATCTACTTTAAACATAGTTGGTTTTAAGATGATCATGTCAGAAAGTACTCATATGTATGATGGGTTACAAAGTACATCTAAAAGATTATTTAATGGGCAAATACCACCAGCAGGCCAACCATTACCATTTTAATTAATGGTAATTAATCAATCAAATACATTTGTTTCAAACAGAGTTGACATAATACTCAAGTTATCTACAGTTCCCCAAAACACAACACACTGAATCACAGGATCACTGAAAGGTCTAGCTAGATTGGAAGGGATCTCTGGATCCCTGGTCATCTGGTCCAACCTTTTCTAAAAGCAGGGCCCTAGATTAGGCTGGACTTTGACTGGCTGGGGTGTAGTGCTGCTGAAATGGTTTTGGGGGGCCTGGTGGCCCGCAAGCCGAGCAGCTGGGCGGCAATGCCCCTTGCAGCCGTGAAGCCAAACTGTGCCCCAGCTTGTGTCGGCAAGAGCATAGGAAACAGATCAAGGGATGCCATTATTCCACTCTATTTGGCACTTGTTGGTACACACCTGGAGGACTGAGCCCAGCTGTAGCCTTCCCCAGATCAAGAGAGACACTCAAAAATTGGAGAGGGTCCCGTGGAGGGCCCCAGAGATGGTTAAATGTGGAGAACTTGCCATAAAAAGCAAGACTGAAGGAACTGGGTGTGCTCAGCCTGGAGAAGAGAAGGCTCAGCTGGATCTGATCATGGTTTTCCAGCACTGAAATGGTGGTTATGGAGAAGGTGGAAGCATCTCCACAAGGATGACCCATGCCAGGACAAGAAGCAACGGCCACAAGCCACTCCAGGGGAAATGCCAGCTGGCAATGTGCACATGCTCCCTTCTGTGCCCCTCAGCCTGCCAGGGTGCAAGTCTGCAACAAAAACCCAAGATAACGAAGAAAAATCGGTATCCGTGCAGGAAATTCTTAATGCTGTGAGGTGCCTTCCTTGGAAGTAATTAACTACCACCAGTGCAGGCGAGGGGTTTTGTGTGGATCCTTACAAATACGGACAAATCCGTACGGCCACAGCAGTGGCAACGTCGGCGGTCGGAAAGCCGCGGGCCGGGATACTTACACTTCGTTTTTAACAAGTTTCCTGGCAGCGTCGTTGCAGAGCAAGCCCTCGGGCACCAGCGGCAGAGCTGCACCCCGCCCGGCCCGGCCCTGCCC
>NW_008795490.1:6340808-6382324 GCF_000699145.1 Aptenodytes forsteri
CTCTTCTCCCTCTCAACTTTCCCCAAGCCCCAGCCGCTGCGCAGGCTCTCCCCCTTGTCCGTCCCCTGCGCCTCGCACCCGAGCCCCCGGATGGGCTAACGCACTCGGGCCCACTCCAGCCCCTCTTACCTCTGCGAACAGAAAGGCCTCAGGACCCGGGGTTAAGGGGGGACACCTCTCTTCATCGTTCTTTCGTGCCTCTCTTCAGTCCCACAGCACTCACGGGGCTTTCACGGCAGGGCATGGGGCAGTGGACGGCGCCTTGAGGCGCGTTCGGCGATGGTACCCCTCCGGCGTGAAACTTGGGTTGTGGTCTGGGAGATTTGTTCCCGCATGAGAAAATGTCTGCGGGCCCAAACGTGCACCCACCGCTTGCAAATGGGTCTCGACGCCTGCCTCAAAATCCCAGCCGACAGAAGCGGCCGCAGCGGATTTACATTGGTTTTTCATCTCTCTTCGGCAGCGTGACAGCCTGCTGCGGTCAAGTCTTGAGTTGACATTGATTCCTAGGGGAAACATGACTTTTTTTTTTTTCTGTGGGGAAGAGGGATTTACCACATCATACGATTTATTTTTTCTTAAAGTACATAACTTTGTTAAAACTTAACTTTCAGTTGTTTTGTATTTCCCCATTAAAAGTCTGCGTCCCATAGCCAAATGACATTTTGTTTTTCTAGAAAGGTGAATCCAGGACAGCCAAACTCTTCTCTGAGGGCTGTTGCTTTCCCTGTGTGACTTGAGCATAACAAGTATGTTCCTTCTTACAAAGGAGGGCCAATAAGGCTAACTGCTTTTGTAGAAGAGGTTTAAAGTAGTTGATGAAGAGCAGAAAGTACTAGCTGTCTTTAAAATGCGAGTTTAAAGGACTGTATAGGACAAAATCCAAGCTATGTTTTCGGGTACATGATATATCTACATACGTATTTGCGTGTGGCCACTTCGTCCAACATATAGGATTATTCATACCACCTTGATGATGAGGGTCTGTACAAATGTATGTACAAATGGTACATACATTCTGTTTCCAAGAAGTGGTAAGAGAGCATGTGCTTGGCATTATTGCCGGAATATTAGCAAATCCAGCTCTGACAGAACAAGGAAGGAAGAGGTTCCCAATCTGAGCATTCGCATCTCTCGGTATTGGAGTTGTAAAATCAACATCAACATGTGTGACCGGATTCTTGGTGTCCCAATGCTTAGCATAAAATCTGTCTGTTTAAGTCTGAGGTATCTAATCATGTGCAGCGGCACAGAGTGTCAAGCGGTCCTGTCCTCACTTGGCAACTTCCTCTGCAAGACAAGAGCATCTCTTTTTTTCTTGTGAGGTCTGCAGTACTCCACTGACCCCGAACGTGCAGCACCTCTGTTGTGCTCTGACCCTTTGCTGGGGAGAAAGAAAGATACTGTCATTGGGAATTCCCCTTCTCCAGTTCTTTGGGTCCCTGTTGTTGGTTTGGAGAAGCAGTGTGCGGAGCACCGCTCCACCTCTGTGCATGGGGAGCGGCCATACTGTACAACACAAAATGGGGCTGTGCCAGGCAGGTGGCTCTGGGTGGAACACAGGTAGTTCTGCTAAACAGAAGTACAGGTACAGTGACAGGATCAGTGACAAATTGTGTGATTATTATTTGATATTGTGTGTGTTTGCTGCTGTGGTGCCGTTACATGTGCAATATGTTTTCCACCATTAGCGTGCACTTACTTGCCCTGCGTTGTAAGTCAAAGCAGTCAAAATCTCATTTGCAAAGCTAATGGGAGCCAGTATAGATCCTGGAGTAGTATAACTGCGTAATAGGCTGATCGCCACCGCATTTTGAATTGTTGAGTGCTCTCAAGGTGTATGGCTGACATTTAAACAGGACCTGATCGTTCCGATCATGCAGATGCTGCAAATTGATAATAAGATTACTTGTGTAAGAAGTAGAAGATGGGGTGAGTGGGAATAAAAGCTAGAAATGAGATCAGAAGGACTATACCAGTTTCTCTGGACCTGCATCAGAGTGAGAACAGTAGTGGGAAGTTTGGAGAGTTCGATACAAGAAAGCACATAAACACATAATTATTTCTTACAGGCAGAAAGGGCTATTAAATCATGTAGTTAGTTCTCCAAGTTTAACCGGGTTGAAGCCTTAGATTGGCATCTTCAAGTTTATTTAAAATTGCTCAGTTTTTAAGGTAAAAATGAAGAGTTAAACCATTTTGAGTGCATTGCTTGTAGGTAGACTTTCTTTTAACGTGGGCACTTGTTTTGCATACATTTTGCAGACACGTAAGCCAGCAGGTCACAGATTCATGCTCTCTAACTGAAGACAGTAACTTCTATTTCCTTTCAATTCCATAATCTGCTCTGCAGCAAGAATCTCCTTGTTGTGAAGCTCTGTGAGCACACGCGTTTCTTCTCTCCCTGCCTGTCCTTCTGCCAGGACTCGGTGAAAAGGAAACAGTGTACGATAAATGTTGAGACACATTTATTCTACAGTGCGTTGCAGAGGCTGGGACCTGAGCTGCTATCCCTTTCCCTCAAACTCCTAACTTCTTGGCTGATGATGAAAAACCAAAACCATCAACCACCACCCCACCCATAAGTGAATACACACACTGGACTTAAGACAGTCTGTGCTGGTGTTTGATATAAATTTTCGTGTGTTTGAGCACTTGACATTACACCTAACTTTACGAACCTAAATAGTCCTGTTCAGTAAGAGAAATCTGGCTCACAAGATGTTTGCAGAACCAGAGCGTATTTAAAGTACGCATTGCCAACTAGTCCCTACTGGCTCCACTGAGTTTTTATTTTAAGATGTTCCTGCTTTCAAAGATAAGCATGAAGCAAACAAGACTGCTCCAAACGCCAAGGGAACAGCAGTCACACACTTCTACTTAAGCACGTGCCACTGTACAACTGGCCACATTATTTAATTGTCACTACACCCAGAAGAAACTGTTTGTTCTTTTCTTGCGTGTGTGGAAATAAGTAGGAAATCTCTTTAAATGATGCCAAGGATACTGCTATTTTATGATAACTAGCAGGAAATAACAAGAGTTAGGACAGAAAGAAGGTCAGTCTACTTGAATTCTGTATGGGAAAATCTTGAAAGTTGATCATAAAACTTAATTCCACACATATCCTGAGGATAATCAAATAAATACTTTGCTTCTAGCTTTCCTTTTTTGCTGACTTACCTCTTTCTTCCATGCATTCTTCTGAATATGGGCTATTCAGAATTTGCTGTGAAAGAGCATTTCGGTTTCCAGATGTCTCCGACGTGATGATCTAGAAGCGACAGTTCTTTCCAGTGGTCTTTGTCCGTATGCTTCTCGTATTTCCTCTTTTTTCTTGCTTTTTCTGCCTGTACTGATTGATCTGTAAAATGGCGTGAGTTGCAGTGCTAACTCAGGATCAAGGATGCCTTCATAAACTAATTCTGTCTTGGACGACAGAGTAGATCTGCTTTTATCTTTCTCCTTCCTGCACCTAGAGCACTATTTTAGGAGAAGCTGTTTCACAAACAACTTGAGATAGCAAAACTTAAGCTTTTCAAATAGCATTAACTACTCATAATTCCAAGCTGGAATGATGATACAATAGAGATTGTATCATAAGGCATTGATTTATAGTTCTAATGAGTTGGAGCGATAACTTGATCACACTGATCACCTCCCAGTGTTTTCTCCCATTCAGCTTCCATGATTTTTCAAAGGACATCCCTGAACACACTGACACTGTATATTCCCTTGCTTAAACCCCTGAAAAAATGCAACGGGAATAAAATGCAGAAAAGTGTGCATTTCTAGTCCTTGTGGTGGGTCATAAAAGGGTTTAAAGTAAGCTCAGTCATGCTGGGTTGGTAATTCAGCATCCTTGTTGTCATTTTGTTTCCTCTGGCGAGCCTCAAGTTTCAAGTATAGAAAGATTTGGCTCTTTGAGTTGCTAATAAATCCTTGAAGAAATTAGACAAATATAAATGAAAACTCTAGTTCTTGTCTGTATCAGTGTCTGTGAAGAGCCTGAAAAAGTAGCTGTGCAGAAGAACTGTGTGCATTTCATCTTGTTATTCTTAACTTAGGTGCTGCTATTGGAGTATAAAAGAAGATGTAGGGAGTATCTCAGGAGTAGCACCATGGTCTGCTGTGAGTGGCACCCAGTCCTGACTCTCCAATACTTAAGTGCTGGGGAAGAAGACCTCCCAGCTCTGTCTGACCCACAGGGGACAGAGAGTAAGTGCCGACGTCCATCCCAGCCCAACTGCTGGGAACCAGTCCTCTGTGTAATGTGGATGGATTCCCTGTCCCAATTGTATTCTCCTCTGTCTCCTCCTCCCCTGCTCTGAGGGAGGTGGGAGTGGGTCTGTCCTAGGCGGATGCTGCTTCATTGCCTATTTTATGTGTATCTTGGGGAGGAGCAGGGGAGTTCTCTCTCTTGTGTGTTGAGATACAATAGGCGAGCAGTCATCTCCTGGATGTCTAGAGTGATAGTACTGTTTTTGCCTTACGTAGGGCACTAGGGCTCTTGACAGGGAAACTTGTGCTCATGGTTAAGGTAGTTTAGCTGGTGGCTGCCCAGGCCCGCATGTTGCACATAGAGCTGTTTCAGTGGTAAGTGTCCACTTTGTGTGCTTGAGGCGTGTTGCAGATGACCTGCACAACCCAGACACACCATGTGGAATGGCTCACCACGTTCATTGTGCAGATGGCACCATGCTTTGTCTTCACAACAACGCTAACCATGCTGGGGAAAGTTGTGTGCTGCCAGTTTGGGAGCACTAGTCACTCCAGAATGGCAAGATTCATCCACAGATTAGTAAGTTTGCTGCATTCATCCTGTTGGGAGGCACTGTCCCCCTGTCAACCTTCTGATGCCATCGCCTCAAACAATCATCTGAAGAACTGTAGCAAGAAATGTGTTTGCAGCAAATGCAGAATAGCAGCTGGTAGAGTGCATAGGCTGGTGCCACCACTGTGGTCAACTGTGTGCATTGTGCATACGAGTCACGAGCATGGTGTAGGTAGGCTAAAGAGTCCTGTAGTGTAGATACACAGAGAGTGCAGAGATAGCCACTGTGCCCCCATGCAGTCCATCTGATACCTAGAGCAGACAAAGACCGGGCACAGCATTTGCTCCAAGTCTTGTACCATGGCACAGGTAACAAAGTCAGTGTAGATGTGCTTTGCTTTTCTTCAGGGCATATAATAGAATTGCACTTAGGAAAATACTAGAGTAGCAGTATCTAACCCGTGGTAGCACATACAATAGCAAGCAAATTTAATGCAGTGAGCAATATTATACTTTGCTCCTCCACTCAGACTCTTGTTTCCAGGTTCCTGTTGCTATGAATGGTGTTGAGGGACTCTTGAGGATGAGCAAGGATATCTTCTGCAAGAGTGTCACGTATATCTTTCAGAGAGAACTGCAACAGCAAAAGTCCCACGTGCTTTTTTGGCCATAAACTCACTGCAGTTTTGTTGGTTTACTTCAGCTAGAATGTTATTTCAGTCACCACAGCTGTATAATGTGATCAACAGCATTGGTTTGTCCTGTCCTACAGAAATAAGTAACATGAGAATCAATACGGCTTTTTTAAAGATTACAACTAAAAGTGCTGCAAGGCTGAGCAATAAACAAGTGATTTATAAAGCATTAAAATTGTTTTGCCAGTGCCTTGACAGATTGATGCCCAAAGAAGACACCAAGTATCTAATCCTTATATTGTCCTGCAATAGTAAACAGTGAAAGGACCAGTGAAGGATGTTACAGGCATAGCTAAACTAGTTCAAAGTTTATTTTGTCCCCAGAGAGGTGGATGTTCCTTCTTTGTCAGGTGGAATTATCTCCAGAGTCATCGCCGCAGATGCGGCGTGCAGAGAACCAAGGGGAGTATGAAAGGAAGGGAAGCAGTGATGCTGAACAAAGATCTGGAAAGAGGCAGTAAGCGAAAGGCAAAGGAAAGATAATGAAATACCGGAAAGTATTAGCTAAAGGAAAGAAGTTACTAAAAACATAACTGAAGTTGGATTGAAGAAACAAAAGAGAAACTCTTAGATGGAAGAACAGTGCAAAAACCCCAGAGATTTGTTTTGTCAGCATAAGAAGTTCTATTTTAGTTCAATTTTCATTTAGTCTTAGCAACCAGCTCAGCTTTCTGTGCAGAGAGGCAACCTTTGTCATGTTCTAGAAAGCAAAAAGACTCTACATAGGTGGTCCAGGATGCTTTCTGGCCCCTGATTTTTTCTTGTATCTCAGTGGGAGTCATGGCTCACCTGCATCATTGAGTAAGTAAAAGGCATTAAACCCTTTTTAAGTGATTAAGACAAGCTAAGAAGAAGTAACGTAACTCTTTTCTGCTTCAACTTCACTTAGATATCTCAGCAATCACCCATGTTAATTAAGTGACTTAATACCTCTCACAGTGAAACAGCAGCAGGTGATTTGCCTGCTGAAATCAGGTGATTCACCTGTTGAAACACTACCTTTTTGTATTCTCAGGGCTCATCCAAGAAAAGACCGGGGCTGCTGGCCAGAATGAATCCAAATGCACTCACTAGGATAAAACCACGCCTCCCTCTTTCGGTGGAACAGAAATTTGAAAACTAGCACATGAGGTATCCCGAGGGGATGCATCATTTGCTTCTTGTAAACCTGGCAGCCAAATAGCCCTTCCTCATTCTGATGGTGCCAAGCACTGGAAAGAGATCGCTCGGTCGTTGGTCCTCGGTGGTAGGTGCCAATGAAAGTAAGAAAAATCGTGTCAGGTGAGGATTTCCACAGTTGGGGGGGAGGCTGTTATATCCCAAATGAAGGAGGATGAAACCAACAATTTCACTGAAATATAACACAGCCTGTAGCACTGATTCATGGCAAAGCCAGTGAAACGGATACGTTTCTGCAAAACGTTTTGATTTCAGATAACTCAGCATAATCAGACAAAAATAAGTTTTACTGGAAATATTTTGTCTTGTTCATGACTCACTTGTTTTTACAAACCTAACACTCCTTTCCCCACAAAACAAGCAAATAAGCAGGTAAAGCAAGCACACATTTACTATAAAATCTGTGATCTTTAAATTCTGTAGTTCTGAAAAGTGTTCTCTGCTTTCCCTTCTGTGAACCCATTGGGGGGGGGGCTGTTTGTGGAAAGTTTCTTACCGCTGTGGTGACACTCAGATGTCCTGGTTTGGAAACCTGTCGCTTTAGATTTTTACTTTTGCTTAGAACAAAAGATTGCAGAGGCATTTTGGGTCTCTTGGAGGTTGCAGATGGATTGTAATGATATTCTTATCCCTGGTCATGCCCGACAAGGCTTCTGGACCTTATTACTTCTCGCGTACAGCTGCCAGTGACAAGAATAATTTTCACACTTGGAAATCATCTTTACTTGACCTGTGCACATTTACATGCTGTTCTTCTCTTTAAAATATTCTTAGTGTGAGTGATAGATGGAATCATCTCTATTTTTAATGCATGAATTTGCTATACAGATTTTTCACTGAGTCTGCTAAGATATGTGGAGGTTTTTGGTTAATAAAAATGTATCCTAGTTTTCAAGCATTTATTAAATAAAATGAAGAGAGGCCGCCCTGACCAAAACAGAGAAATCAACAAGGAAGCAAATAAAACAAGGATAAATGGGAAAGTAAATTGGTTTTCCCTCTTTATCTTATTCTAAAAGTAAGTGATTTTTTTTCTGTAAGTTGTTCTTACAGTTTCAGTGACTTGTCAACGTTGAAGCCTGAATCTCAGAACATTTCAGTCTTTGCAGGCCTCAGCACCCATACAGGCAAATATTTACAAATCTCTGGAACCCGAGCAAAGATGAAATACTGAGTTACAGAGTGTATAAGAGGATGTTAGAGATCAGTAAAGTGATTCGGTTGAGAAGGGGTTGTGGGTCTCAGTCCTTTTAAAAAATATTGTCAGGTTTTTGCTAAGTTTTTCATACCACTTTTATCAGCATTAAAAATATCAACATTTTAAAATAATTTTAAAATAGGACATTACAAAAATGAGTATAGACTTCTTAAACTAATGGAAAACAGAGTATAAAAATAAGGTTATTTTAAATATTTTGTACCCAAATCAGTAAAACGGTTCACAAAATAGTTGAAGACAATGTAGAATGAGTGTCTTTTTTGATCTGTAAAAATATTAGCAGGATATATTACTGTAAAACTTTTTTCTTGTCAAATTCACTCATTTTTTAGACTATATAAGTCTCTGAATTGTCTTTATGGTCAATGATTTGCACTGATTACTTTATTAATCATCTAATTTAGAAAAACCCATAGTCAGGTGTTAATTTTAAAAATTAAATTCCAACCTGATAGCAAAAATTGTCACGCACCTACTTAGGTGCTAAGGTTGCTATCATACTTCTAGTAATATATTTGGGTCCCAGAATCTTAAATTGCAGTTAACTGTAATTTTAATTTCTTATTTTGACAAGGGTGTGTTTCAAAAGTTGAATCCATGGAGTTTACAGGACAACCTAAAACAGCATCTTTGTGGAAAGTGTGATCTGTGCCTTCAGTTTGTCCAGCGGAGCACTGACTCTTGAATCATACTGATTCTCCCGATGTGAATCTGGTTAGCAAGTCATCAGTGACCATTTATTAGAAATCTGTTGGGTTTTTATTAACATTGTAGTAGGTGTTGGAGACTAGAATGTCACGGTGCAACAAGTAAAATACACTTCAGTAGTTTGTTGACTGAAACCATCTAAGTATTAGATAGTGGACACTTCTAGATAACCCTAAGTTCTTCCACTTGCAGACCTCACATCCCATATAAACATCTGACAGAATATGTTCATGTAGGGTTTTATAAATTACTAAAATGACCTTCTGGTAACTTGGGGTGCAAATGTCAAATGTCTGAGTTGTTTGGGGTTGTTTTTCATTAACTGACTGAACCATACTGAATGGATGTTTCAAATGTCAAAGTTGGAGTTGAAGAGGTCATGCAACTGGGTGAAGAAATAAGGACAAATGACCTCTTGGTGAACTTTTAATGAAAGGTTAGAGATCACAGGATTTTTTCTACATTATTGTAACAAGCTTTTCTATGTCACGATAACTTTTAAATGGAGAAATGGTGTTCTTTGCCTCTGTTGCTAGAGCCCTTGAAGAAGTTAAACAGATTCCAAGACTGTCTCTGAAAAAATGGCATACAGACAAGTGACTGTAATAAAAATGCCGAACTGCTGAAATACTAGGTATATTTTATATCTGCCTGCACTTTACTTTCATTAATCCATGGTGCGCCAAATTTCAAGTTCCTAATTTAGTATTGATACGGGAGTTAATGGTCACTTATTTTTAAGTGGTTTTTTTCATTCTGTGGAGGTAGTGGCAGAATTCTTCCCTTACTGGTCTCTATGGGGCTCTTCAGCATTGGCCATGTTATTCTGGTTTCGTAATTCCTTTCGCATTCTCCTACACTGAAAAAAGAAGCTTGCGTAGACAAGAGCCAGTCTCCTTTAATTTAATCAAGTTTCAGTTTTGCTGGAGGAAAGGGTAGAACTACATTACTGTGCAGGATGAAATTTTAACCAAGCACGAACACTGTGCATGTAATGCCACATTTTTTGGCTTCTTGTTTGAGTAATGTGCACGAAGTGGCACAGGATCCCAAGGAGGTTTGTATACCATACAATTACCGAGAAGGTTTCCAGTGCAGACCTTGGAAAGGCAGGAGTCTGATTATAACTCTGTGTTACAAGCTGTCAGTATGGGAGAACAAGAGATTCAACTGATCCTTAGTTGACAGTGGGGAGCGACTTTTTGCCTCTCCTTTATCTGAGAAACAGTTTACTGTGCTGTATATGAATGGTGATTCATTGTGTGGAATCTGCACCTCTATCTACTTTTATTCAACAGTAACCTGTGAGCCACAATTTGCGGATTTTTTTGAATCATGTGGCTTCATAATCAAAGGAAAAATTAAGGAAACAGCTAAGTAATATTTGGGAATGTGTGTAGCTTTCATTAATCAAGTATATATGCAGTATTTGGAGGATTTGGATATTTTTAGAGTTGTGCACCATAGGCATTCTGGGCACCACTATAAAAATATAACCCCTAAAACTAACATACCCTTTAAGAAAAGGCAATAAGAAATCACTCCTCAAGTTACAGTTTAATTCCAACAGAATTAGTCCCTGATGATTTAACGTAATGGCTCCATTTCAGTAAATTAGTTTTAATAGTTGCCCCTTGCATCTTTAGCATATGAAGTGGTAGATTGCATTTTTCAGGCAGTATCCCATTCCAGCCAGTCCACGTGTGCGAACGGGAGTGAAAGGACGTGGGTGGTTTTGCTGCCAAGTTTGCCATTGGCAAATCCAGCTGCTGTTGGCAGAAAATCTGAGTGTACAGGTTGCAGCAAACAAATTGAGGGATGTGACAGGCAGCTGTTATCCAGTACAAGGCTTGTGGCGTTTAATTAAACAAATCAGCTACTGTTGTCTCTCTACCTCGAGTATTAAGTTCTTAGTGAAAACTCTTGGCTTATGCTTTAGTTTTGAGTTTTGAGGATGTATTAGTGTTATCGTTGCTTACTTCAGACAGCTCAAGCAATTCTCTGAGGCCTTTAGGAGTGGACAGAGGAAAGAAAACATTTGTAGTAGCCAAGATGCTGTTAACAAACAGTGGGTCATATTATGGAAGAGCATTAACTATGTTTTGATACATAATTTATGTATGAAGACATCCAGCTTTTATGAAACAGCTAAAGAGGCAAAGCTGCTAAACCGGTTGAAATCACCATTAAGATCATATGTTGCATCTAAAATATCTGTAAAAATACATACATTGTTGACCTGAAATCCTTTTTCAGGTAAAACTTCCTCAGTTTTACTAGTTTCTGAATGAAATGGTCATTTTACAGCGTTGAAATGTAAAGCTGCTGAAGAGTGAGAGCAAGACTCTGAAAGTGAAATTTGACCAAATAATTTGAATATTTTACATAGTATAGCAGCAGCATTACACACTGCATTACATTATTGAAATAGCGCTGTAGGACGCGTCTGGATGATGTTGTAGGTATGTGCAGAGTCTGTGAGCATCTGAGGCTGGGAGGTTTTAGATTACCATGATCTAAGCAAGATGTGCGAGGTAAGGTGTTGGCTTCCAGATGACAAATCTGTTTTTATGGTTTCCTGAAATTTACGGACGTTGCTGAAGTACTGGCTAAATGTGTATCCTTCTTTCTGATCATGGGAGTGGCTGTTGCACCGTGAGGGAACTTGTCGGCCCCTCTGTCTCTACTGTGGGTTTCACTCGCCGTGTTTGGAAAGCTGGCGGCTGCTAATGAGTTTTATTTGTAGTGAGCTTATGAAAGGAGAGAGTGTTAAAGCCAAAGTTGTCGTAAAACCTTTTTTGAAGCCGCAGGAGATTTGTTGACTCTTTGCAGTAGGCTGCCTGAGGAGGATGCAGGGAAGGGAAGGAAATCTCCCTGCCACCAGCCTGTCCAGCGGAGAGGAGTGGCAGTGCCCTTCCTGAAATGAGTGTTGGGATGCAGGCCTGAAGCGATGTAAAGGGTTTAGCCAAGGTATTGAGGGAGAACAGGAAAAAGTGATTTTTCAGGTGACCTCATACAAGTGGGTTCGGTGTTTGTTTTGTGCCGGTTCAGTCCTGAGTTTCAGCGGGTAGACCAGAGTCCTCTCCACAGGCTCATTGAAATGGAAATGGTTTTGCTGTGGAATGCAAATTATTTTAGGAATGTTCCTGGTTCTTGAGGCTTTTTAAAACTCACACTTTTAAGATTTTTTTTTAAGCCTATTTTAACCAATTCTCATAACAAAACAAGGATCCAGAAAGATGATTGGTGCCTTGACCCTGACCCAGCAAAATACGAAGTGTAGGTTTGTCTTCATGTGTACAAATAGTTCCCTGCAAGTCAGTGGTGGAAGGACATGGGAAATGCAGAAATGCTTTGCTGGATCGAAATCAAAATGCTGAGTGCTTTGCAAAGCCAAACAACAAGAGCAGCCCTCAGTAAGGCAGGCTGGCATGAGATGCTATTTGGTATCGTTCCCTAGGGATTTGTCTCCCTTTTGTTACTATTGCTTTTTAAAAATACTATTTAATAGCACTTCTTCTGTTATCAGGGCACTGGACGTGGGCAAAGACTTGTACTTGATGCGTTGTCTGCCATAGGTCTTTTGCTGACCAAAATAGACCAACATCAAGTGATACAAGGCTAGGAAAATTATGATGTGAGACAGTGCCATGTTTCAGAACAGGAAAAACTTGCTTAGAAACACGGAGTGGGATTTGTTGGTCTTTGTGTTTCTGGTATCGGGACACAGGATATAAAATGGATTTACTTTTAATGAAAATTTTTTTGCTTTAAACTGAAAATAGACTTGGATAGATTTGGTGCATATCTGGACCATATTTGATGATGCTACATGTTGAGGTGATTGTAACCAGGTTAGAATATTGATTGGTTGGTGCAGGGAATGGAAAGGCAGGACTTTTTTATGTATCCAAATTTAACACTTAATATAGCTTTGGCAAAATAATAGCCAACTGATCCAAAAATTGCATAAGTCAATAGGATGTCTTATTGCCTGACCTCCTGAAGTCAGTGGAAACTGACAGTGCTCTTGGTTGCTTGCATACCAAGGCATTTAATCTGTAGAGATGTGTATATAGTTATAAAGTTTCCTTCAGCAGCAGGACTAGTTTATATATTTGTATAGTATTTGTGTGTGTGTGTACACACTTTAAAACAATTATCATGAAGGTATACAAAATATTCTTAGTAAACACATTAGAGAAAACGTATCCTTGAGTGCATGACTTTTATCCACCCACAGTCTGCCTTATGATTTTGTGCACTGTTCTTTTACATCTGCATAGTCCTTTGTAAAAGAGACAGATGTTCCATATATAACTTTGAGTTTTCATTATTTTTTACATTCACAAATATGACTTACATTTGAAGAACTTCTGCAATATCAGCGAGCCAGATTTCTGGATCAGACACACAAGTGTTTATGTGTTATACTGCTCAAGTTCTTTGCTTAATCAAGGGAAAGATGTGGAATCCTGTACATAAAGGAAAACATTATGATGGCAAAAGAGTTATTCCGTTTTATAATTATAAAATAATTCCATGATTTGAAAAAAAGATGTAATTTTGTAGAAGTACAGGTATATGCTATTTTATATGATAAATTATAAAGTGATTTATAATTTCATGTTTTCTCCAGTGAGGGACTTTACATGTGGTAGATACAAAATGCATGGAATTTCACTGTTGGACATGTTTGATGAGTTGTGCTTAGCGTGTACCAAATCCTGATTGTGGATGCACATGTGGGACTAACACAAACTTCAGAAAATCTAGACAGGCTTCTCTGAATGGAGATTTTGGCCCTGCATATTCATTTTTCCCTGTTAGTACTCTGTTAATACTTAAATAATTTCTATATCATTATGATTTTCCTTCCTGTTCATGAATTCAGGAAAAGAGAAACTATGTCAGCAGAAATGCAGTTAGCCCAGCACGAGCATTAGCAGTAGCCGAAAGAGAACAAGCAAGGACCCCAGTGGAATGCTAATGCTGTGTAATAGATGCTGTCTCCTGAAAGTGTGTTTTCCTCTGATGGATGCAACCTGAGGCATGAGGTATGCTGAAAGTTAAACCCTGGCAACGGATTTCTGTAATGGGGGAAGAGAGTCCTTCCTGATTTAATCTCAGTGTAAGTAGGTTAAGTGTGGTTTTCCTGTCACATCTTTGTTTGTGTATTTTAAAGACATCTGCAACTGTATTACTTACCATAGATGTCTTGAAAAAATGCTTTTACTTGCGTTTTACCTTTACTCAGTTAAAATGTGATAAAAGGTACTTAGATAACAACGTCATCTACGTGGGGCTGTTGTGAATCTGTAAGTGGGTTGTCCTGGATGTTCTTCAGAGTATCTGAAGTATAGCAGTGTCCCCTTTTCAGCTGCACGAGTAAGGTGGACAGATGACTTCACAGCGTCAGGGGAAGAATCTTCCGGTGACTGGTTAACTAATGCATCTCTTTGGCATGCAGCGTGAAACCGAGGTGCATTTTTGAGCCATATAATGTCAGATCATTAGAAAGAGTATGCCTGTGCTGACAATTGTCATTGGTTTTTGACATTGTTTTTGTGCAGAAAGCAATGTAAGGAATTCTGTAATAACCTCTGAGGGCGTGGCGGGGGGGGAGGGGGGGGCAGATGCTGACTGGTTCAGAACAGCCATGTTTCTGCTCACAGTGGATTCATAATTCAAAAGCTATGATCCAGGTCTTTGTCTCTGCATGGCATAGGTCTCTTTTGCAGACAGTATGTTCTCTTGTCATCTACAGATGGCATCATGATGTGACCATAAAGGTATCACCCACAGTGTCAGTGTGGCAGTATGAAAGCTTTTCCTGTTGCTGCCACTTATGTCTCTTCCTACACCAGTGCCTGCTTTTCCTCTGGCTTTCTGGGGCATGATGCCAGGGAAGGTAGATGTACCTCTTCTGGAAGAGAGTCACGTCAGCAGAAGAGCTCTGTCACATGAACCCATGTGAGAATGCTGTGGTGTTACATGCAGGACAGCTGTCTTGAACAGTTAGTTGTAGTCTTATGTTGCAGATGTTGCAAAGGTCCCTCACAGAGCAGTTTCCTGGCCTCCCTTGCCATGGAGTTTGTCATCTCTGGTGAAGATGAACTTCAGGGTCAGTGAAGCACACGCTGGTTGGTAAAACTGTGTCATCCTCCTAGAAATCTGCAGTGACCTGCAGTGGATACAGGACTTTGGGTGAGAACTGCATTCAGAAACTTTAGACAGGTGTCATCATAGTATTTTCCAGGCACAGGAGGAGTAGAAAGTGGAGCCTTTGCTGTCCCTCTTGCTGCCTCTCAATGCGAACCACTGGTAAGCAAGGTAGTTATCAAGGCCATTGTTGGCAGCCTTCACGGATGTCTTATGTGCATCACGAACAGCCCCAGAGGTCCTGTGCGGGCTGGTTTCCCTTGCTGTGCATTTCCTTGTGGGAGTCACCTTTCCTCTGGTGCAGCAGTGACCCCGATTCTCATGTAGGTCCTCCTCATGGACCATACCTAGAAACTGGCTGTCTGATTTCATTACTCCCACGTCCTCTGCGTCAGAACAGAAGGGGTAACAAGTGTTGCCTTTCCCACTGTGGACCCTGGATGTCCCAGGGCAATCCCACCACCATAATGTGTACCCATTCCAAGTCACACATGCCCACAGTGTGCCCACTACAGTCACTTCTGAAACACAAAATGCATAGTCTGTAAATTTGTGGCAATGGTGGAACAACTAAGAAAACCAAAGCCTAAAATCCTGGCTCCTACAGAAATGTACTCTGCAACATGTCATTCTCCTTGACAGGCAGTACAGAACCCATCCTCACTTCCTCTAACCAGCACATAACCACTTTTCACCACCACAAAGCATTGGGCTTTTCATCATCCAATGTGCCTGTAATCACTGTTTTGCTATCTGTAGACTGTTAACCATCTATTATACTTAACCCATCAAGTCGTATTCAACCTAAATGCATAAGCTAATTTCCTGATACCTGAAAGCCTGTAAGAGCCTCATAAGGCTTTGCCTCAAATTTTCAGGGCTGCAATTTTCAGGTATGGGAAACATCCCCCACTCTGCTCCTCCTCCTCTTCTGCCCATTCATTGATGAGAAAGGACAGTATTTAAGAGCGATGACAACAACTTTTGGCTGTGTGGGCAGCACAGCAAATTTGGCTGATATACCTGCAACACTTTATATAAAGGTCAATGTGGTACGTCAATGTGGTTTACAAGGAGTGAAAACACAGAAGATTTGCCAATGGGACTGTTAAACTGAGGCCAGCCACCTTTGGGGTGTGGGCAGCACAGCAAATTTGGCTGATATACCTGCAACACTTTATATAAAGGTCAATGTGGTACGTCAATGTGGTTTACAAGGAGTGAAAACACAGAAGATTTGCCAATGGGACTGTTAAACTGAGGCCAGCATGGCCACTGGCCAACCAGCTAAGTTTAGATTGACAAGTGACTGATGTGGCCAGAAACCACCAGGCACTGTGCCTGGTTGGCACAGCATAAGTGGCTGCCATGACTCTGCACGTGTCGGAGCCCCCTTGGTTGAGGGGCAATACCCTGTGCAAGAGGTGCCCTCATGCACTGGAGGGCTGACCTTGAAGCAGGAATTTATGGTGGTGGTTTTCTGCAGCTAGGAAGACAGGCAGTTCTGGGTCCACGTTGAGGGTAACTGGGGAAGAGCTGGCATAGCTTGTGAAGGAACTTGTAGTTCTGCTTACGCTCCCTTGCCTCTGCAAATACACCTTGCTGTGCTTATCCTCACCCTGTCAGAGATAACGTCCTGACTGACTGCTAGAAGAGGAGCAGTTCCTTGTGTTCGCGCACCTGCTGCTCTGTTGTTCTGCAAGTGGCTTGTGTTGCAGTGACTGGGATGCCCTCACAGAGGTGTTCCCTCTTGGTCTGTAGTCTCTGTGTCCTCCCCAGGGGCTGGACTTGGGCACTATGGGGTTGCTGCTGCTAATGCTGCGTCATCAGAGGACCGTACAGGGGAAAAAAAGAGAAAGTTTCCCAGGATTTGATGGCCTGTGGAGAAAAACACTTTGGTGATTTATGGTTATCCTCTTCATAGTGCCCTCATTCTCTGTGGCAGATCTTCTGCAGCAGAGTCTTGTACCTTTGACCACGTCCTAGGAGGGCTGTTAGGAGGAGAGCTCTGTACAAGGTGACCTGCCTGTACTGGTAAGCGCCTTTAGTGCCATGAGGGGGAGCAGGTAAATGGCAGTGTCATGGACCAATTCCTTCCTGGCTCCAGACCACAGGAGAAGGCAGCCCTGTCAGCATGGGCAAAAGGGATGGGAGGGAAGAGCCAACCTGTGCAATAGCACTTTTCTGCTGTGGTTTTTGTAGCTGCTTCTGAGTAATAAGTGAATGGAGAACCTCCTCATGCTTCTGAGAGCTGCCCCCCACCCCAGGAGCAGATTAGCCTTTTGATTGCAGCAGAGGTGTCTCATAGGTATTTGTGTTGCTCTGGACCATGCTACTCTTCATCTGAGTCCCTCTGATGTCCTTCTGACCTGTCACAGTCTCCGTGCCAAGAGGTATGGTTTTCTGTCCCAGCTAGTGTATGTGTTCCTTCTTCTCCATGCCCCCTCCTCTACCACCAAAGTGACACCACAGAACAATTCAACCAAACCTTAATTGGGGTGTTCATGGACCACAGCATCACTGGAACATGGCTGGATGGCAGACCTGTGGGGGACAGGGAGAGGCTGGACTGAGGCTGGACTTTCTCATGACAGGAGGCTGCTGCAGACCAGATGTGGGAGGATGAAGGTATACTACTGACTCAAACCACATGGATGGGGAGAGCTTGTTGTGTTGTGGTGGTTTACCAGGTAATTGCCCTGCAGATTGAATGCCAGCAAAATTAAATCATTTTGCCTAGTAATTCAGTGCGGGGATGAAATCTTTATTAGTTGATGGCACTGCTTTGACAGTGACAACATGTAACCTGCTGTGTCTGGGCTGGACTGGGAGATGACAAAGGTTGGTGTGTGTACAGTCACATATGGATGTCGTTAAAGTCCACTGTTCCCTCTGCAAGGCCTAAATTCTTAGAAATTAACAGCACAGACAAGTGCCTTGCTCTCAGCCAGAATGGAGTCAAACTGCAGAGTAGTTCTTTTGCAGAAAGAGTTTTCTGGCCAGTGAAAATCAGACTAGGACACTTGCTGCTTAGAAAGCCTGCTCTCAGCATGGCTGTTTTCAGCTGGAAAGAGGACTCACTGATGTCCTTTTAGCGTGTGGGCCCCTTTACTGCTTCTCTCTCACATCTACACACTGTCCCAGTCAGAGACAAAAGCCAGTTTATAAGCTTGTATGTTCACCAGAGGCAGCTGTTTTGGCAGAGGACAGAGGTTACAGAAGAGAAGTTGATGTGCTGGCACTTGTGTTTTGTGCCTCATCCGCAGTCCCCTTGATCTCAGACAGAAGTGATATACCAGCAGCCTGCCTGTTCTCTGCCTGGTTTCTTGTAAAAATAGACAAACTGCAATACTGTAGGACTTGATTAATTTGCTGAAACTTAAGTGTCTAGTGCTGTCTGAGATGCCCTGGGTAGCCCTGCCCTGGCTTCTAGCTCCTGGTCCAGGAGGGACTCTTTTTCCTGTATGACCAATATTATAGCTATCAGCTTCACGTGGGTGCATCAGATGACCTAGGGCACCTCAAAAGAAACAGGATGCTTGTGCATGGGCAATTGAAGCGTCTTTCCTTGAAGTGTCTTCCCTGCTGAAGGTCTCTGATGAGCTGCTCCCTGTCAGTTTTATCCCACTGATGTTAGGGAATGTGTGCAGTCCAAAGGTGGGAGGAATCTTTTTGGTTTTGTGTTGAAAATACAAATTTTCTGCAATAAAGACTACAGTATACCTGTCAACTACCCCTCACCACCCACCACTGCAAATCGCTCTTTAAAATGCAAAGCTTGTACTTGTCTTCTGTTTGGTGAAGGCAGCATAGGCTTGAAAGACATCTTTTAGCATGTGGGAAGGAAAGACCAGGCAGCTCTTCAGGTTTCGACATCAGAACTCTTCCAAATTCCAGAGGACAGAGCATCTATAAAATATATTTTCTTTACATATTGTCTTTTATGCTAGGATTGACAATTTAAATCCTTGGGGGTTTGATTATATTGTGATGAGACACATGGTAAGATAGCAAGTCTGATTTACTAACTTCGTGTGTCTTGGTCTTGGGTCTGTGAGCACTTAAATGAGGATATATAAGTTTATCAATTGTTAACTTGCTAATGTAATCAGCCTATTTGTTATGTTGCCCAGTAATGATGATCTGTAGGTACATCACTGTTGAGTAAATGCTGGGGGAATGCTCAGCATGGCTTCTTTTGTATGCAGGGACAAACGGCGTGTCCTCAAGCTAAGATGGCAACTTAGGTGCTTGCAATGGGTCACTAGAAGTGTTATCTTCGTCTTCTCAAATGTGAAGATGGCACTATAGTGTGCTCGTGGATTTCAGCAGATAGCTGGGTCTCAGCTTCCTCATCCTGCTTATGGGCAACCTGGCAGAGTAACAGCTTCTTCCTTGGCAAATTCTCATCAGCAGGCCACTGACTCCTCTCTGCCTCATCGTGCTCTGCATTCACCTTATCTTACCACTTCTTTACTCCCCTAGAGTCTGTTTCCTCCTCAGTTCTCATTATTCTTTGCCATCCATTTTTCCTGTCATCTTTACTGCCTTCTTCCATACTCCTCTTCCCTCAGTTCTCCCAACCAGCTCCGGTGAATTTGGAAGTATCTTACTAATGATCTGTATTTTTTAAAATGAAGATGTTTTCTTTGACCCATTTCAGTCAGCAACGAAATACTGTTGTCTTCACCAGAGTCAAGTTTTCACCCTAAATCATACACATACACCTTCAAACACTGCCTGAAATTTTCAGGATATGTACAGGACACAACAAAATGGCATAAGCTGATGTGATTCGTACTGTTACTTGCATGCCCCCTTACTGTTACGTGCCTTATTATTTCTGTTGCTCCAAGTAGCCTTATCCACACATTGGGATCCCACTGTGTTGGAGACTGCTCAGACAGCTACAGAAAGCTCAGACTCTGCTCCTACGTGCTTATAGTAAAATTTCACTCAAAAACCAGCAGATGAATGGGAAGGGAACAAGATGAACAGAGTTCAGCAGAAAGCTAGAAGTCTCCAGAAATCTTTCAAGAGAGCAAATAAAATGTCTTGTCCTATATCTAGTTAATATTCCCTTTGACTTTGCAAGGGTGAGGACTCTTAAGATGAATACCAGAAATAGCAGGCTTAAACAGAGAATGGCCTGCAATGGGGTAAAATATATGGTGCCTGAAAATTCTCTTTTAATAATAAATGTTAATGAAGATGTGGGATACAGCGAAATGCTTTTAATTAAAATGCATTACATTAATATTGTCAGTTCACATTGTTTGTGAAATGAAGTGGAATCATATATTAAGGAGTAAAAAATAGGTGGATTTACTCTTTTACTCTACAAATTGAAATTCTTCCTTGTTAGATTTCCCTAGATATGCTCTCCTCATTTCCTAAAGAACTAAAAAATTATGCGTATGATAACTAGCATGAAATTTAAACATGAATAGTGCTAGTTCAGAAAACTGATCATTCTTTTTCATTTATTTTATGTAGGTTTCCTTTGCCTGATCTGTAAACATGTCCACAGACCTGCTATGTAAGTACATTTCCGTCATCCCACAGTGATTTTTTGTACCATGTGTTTTTATCAGATTCCCAGATGTGCTCATGATTGATGTCTTTTATCTTAAGTATAAAGTCTGCTTTTACATTTGCGTTTCTTCTGAGACATCTGTGGAACAATATTACCATTATAACCAACGGGATTATTCTTGGAGTAAAGCATGACTTAATATGAGTAAAATTGTAAAAATCTGGCCCATGTATAAGAACAGACTGGCTCATTGAGACTTAAAATTACAATTCTATCTAAAATGTTTTATCTGTCTTTGGCACAAATACTATCCCAGCTTACTACTGAGTGATGTGCTTGGGTTTTTTTAATCACTTTGTGAATTTAACTCCTGTGTTTCCAAGGCATCATTATCCAAGTCACACCCAAATCTCACGCTTCATCACTATTACCCATCCTTCTTTTTCAACAGCAAAGAATATACAAGTGGCATATCTTTATCCTTTGCTGTCGTAACTACCACAAAAATCTACTGCTCAGGTCTCCCCGATACTTGCACTCTCTTACTCCAGCCTAAACTATCTGCAGCATTAAGCACATTTTCTATGCTTATTTATCTGATCTACATGCTTTCTCTTGGAGTCCCTTCAGTGCCTCAGCTGCCATTTTTTATCATTGCCTCCGAGGGCTGCCCAGAGCAGTGCAGTATAAGAGAGGGGAATTTCAGAAACCTATTTTATCAGTCTCCAATACTTCCTCAGAGAAACAAAGAAAACAATTTTTTTCTGGTCAATAGCTGTAATCAGTTAATAAATATAAAACCATCAGTGGCTTACTGGCAGATAGCAGCTATCTGTGGAGGTGATATCTGAACTTCAAGTTATTTGTCAAAGTGCATTTTTGGAGCTTTATCTGCTAACTGGCAATTTTGGGGCATGCTTAAGTGCCATTTAGATACAGGGAGAACTCTAAAATGAGGAATGTAATATGCCTGACTGTATTGTATACAACAGGCAAAACTGCTGTCAGGAGTGAAATGTTAAAGAAAGGAGAAGAGGGCAGGGTGACTGCTTAGTGGTCCTGGTCAAGATGACTTAAGACTCCTCAACTCTACTCAGATGTTTAAGCTGGTTTGACTGTTTTAGCTAATTTATGCCCTGGCAGTTTCATTTTTCTCTCTTCATCTCAGTGTCAGCACCTGTCTTGTGCTTTTCCTAATGATCAGTAGGTTAGAGAAGTTGTCACCTGAGTAGAGGTTGAAGGAGTTGGGTGTGTTCAGCGTGGAGAAGAGAAGGCTCAAGGGGATCTGGTCATGGTCTTCCAGTACAAAAATGGTGGTTATGGAGAAGGAGGTGGAAGCACTCTTTCCCCAAGCATGCACCGTGACAGGACAAGAGGCAATGGCCACAAGTTGCTTCAGGGGAGGTGCTCCTGGATGTAAGGGGCATTTTCACCGTGGGATCAATTAAACATTGGAATAGGCTGCCCAGGGAAGTGGTGGAATTTCCCGCACTGGAAATATTCGAGATATGGCTTGACAGGGCCCTGGGTAATGCTAATCTAAGGGCCTGCTTTCAACAAGAGGCTGGGCTAGTTGTTTTCCACAGGTCTCCTGCAACTTAGATAATTCTGCAGTTCTGTATTTCCTTGTGTCCTCAGCTATCTTCTGTGCAATGATCAGTCATCCCTACCACCCTGGTCTTCTCAGTTATTGTACGGCTTGTGCTGTGGCAGGTCCTGTGATACTTGGTCATGCTAGAGGGATAGACGTTTGTCTTCTCACTTAGAGACGTGTGAATAGCCTTGAGGCAGTACCAGTGCTGAGGGGACTTTCCAGGTTCCAGCTGGTGGGAGTACACATGCATGTGGGTTCATGACAGCCAGGTAGTGCCTTGGAAAAATGTCAGTGCACAGGAGAACGCTAAAGAATAACATGGCAAACCTATACAGATGTGAAGTGGCTCTAGATCTTTATGTCTGTTTTTATATAAATAAATAGTACAGAGCCAGCCCATGAGCTTAGTACTGTCCTGTGCTAACAAGCAACACCAAGGCGTGTTTTGGGGATAACATCTACGAGGCTCTGTTCCAGGTAAGGAATTTGGATGTAACCAAACTGTTTGTGGGGGAAAAGGGAAGGAGGTGAGCAGCGTTTAGACACGTGGAGCTGATGCCAGGTGGTCTCGGCACCAGGAAACAGTCTCTGGCTCTTACTGTTTAGTAGTAGACATGTAGCCTAACCACCCAGTCCCTAAGCCTGACCACAGCATCATCTTTCACTACTGCTTGGTTCAATACAAGGTCAAATTCTAGAATTAAAAATCTTGTTCCAGGTCACACTAATGAAGACTAAATGTGTAATTAAAAAGAAAAAAATCTAACCAAACTGGAACAAAACCACTTAGATTCCTAGGAAAAAAACACTGCAGTCTGGGGCAAATTGCACAAAGAAAATGTCTTGGCTGCACAATACAAGGGCTGCTGCAGCTAGACCTCAAACTCCAGCAGCTAAGTCTTCAAGCCTGTGGAAATAAACCGAAAAAGCTGACATCCCAGTGAAGTTTCGGCATGATGAATTTGAGGTAGCAAGTGTTTCTCTGTTTTAGATGGAGAAGCTAAGGGAAAAAAAGAGAGAAGTTTATAAAATGTCTGGCAGCTACTGAGGCTCGGACGGTCAGGGAGTCAACGGACTTCCCTTGGAGCTTGTTTTTCTTTTTATCCTTGGATGAACTAGCGTGCAGTATATTATGCTGCCTGAATGTAGGGGTTTGTCACGGTTAGCGCCAGGGGCTGTCCCGGGAACGTAGGAAGGCGACGCGCGTGAATGGGGCACACGGTGGTCGGTAGGGCTCGAGCCCGCTCTTTGGGAAACCTGTCGCTGCTCCTCTCGACCCGGCTGGCCAAAGCCGTGCAGGAAAGGAGGTGGGTCTTTGATCTCTTTGTTGTAGCTGCTCCCTGGGAATTTGCTGAAATCAATGCCCTGTTTTCCTGAAGAAATGAATGGCTATGCCTAACTAGCTTTGTGAAGCGCGGGGGAATTCACCGCTTCTGTTTATTGACAGCTGAAAAGGAGCACATGGTGCTGAATGGGTCCTCTTGGGGAAAGAAAACAGAGCGGAGTTAGACTTAGTTGAACACAGGGGCATTTGGAAAAGTCTGCTGAAGGAGGATGGCATGGTTCCTGCCACCGTGTACTAGCATAGCCTGACTTTTTACTAAAAATGCCATTTTAAATAAGGTAAGGATTGTTTTGATTTCCCATACATAGTGTGCTTATGAAATGTTTGCATTTGTGTTCTCGAGTGCAAAAACAATGTTTGAATTGTATTCTGTCATGGGAAACACTTAAGTGACTCTTGTGCTGTTTCTAGCCTCTGTGTATGTTCGTTTGTTCTTTATCTAATGGTGATAAATGAATATGAAAAGTAATAGGAAATAATTTGGTATTTGGGTCTTGCAGTCAGGTCCTGAACATCAGTCATTTATATAGGGTATTATATGCAGTTCTTTATGTCTTTGAGAATCAGCCGAATTGCATCAGATGATTTCTTGACTGGTACAAATCGCTGCGTTAATACTTACGCACAAGGCAGTGACTAACAAGTGGGCCTTTCTGGCAGAAAATCTGGGAATCTAAAAGCCCTTGAAATGTAAGGATATATTTCCAAACTTCTGTTTTTATGCATAGACTCAAGGCAAGAGATGGACTTACCACTATGCTTGCTGGTTTTAGATGTACAGGTTTTTTTGTAAAGACAGCAAAGAATAGCAAGAGGAGGATGATAATGAAGAAGCAGTATTTTCTTCATGCGAGTCCAGAACAGTTTATCAGACCAAAGGAATTTGGCGTGTAATTCATATGTAAATTTTCTACTGAAAACAGGAGTTTCTGTATTAGTTTCTGTGGTGACTGAAGAAAAAGGTTTCTGAGCTCAAGTAGCTACAACTTTCAGGTGTGGCCAATTTATGACCACAGGAAAAAGAGTTAAGTAATGTCATTTCTTCCTTTGTCAGTTTAAGTGTAAGGGCAAGCTCCAAACAGAATAATCACTGTCATGCGAGTAGGAATTGCTGGTTTTGTGTTGCGAACCTGTTTCAAAGTACCTGTGTGTGCGTGCAGTTGTTTGAAAACTCTTGATTAATCCCCTCATTTTGGGGGAAGTGCTTGGGAAGTTTCACGTTTTATCAGAGTAGTTTTGTGTTCCTCAGTCTGGCATTTTTGCTTTGGGTGACTTTGAGCTAGTAATCTTAGTAGTTTTGTCTCATTTTGCTCTTCTCTGCAGCAGATAACTGATCTGTTTTTCTTGGAAGCATTGGGGCTCCTTATGCAAACATGCCTTCTTTAGAATACTTTGCTATCCTGAAAATGAAAATACATTGCTTAACTGCAAAGTGTCAGCATTGTTGCTTGTAGCGTCTGCCTTTAAATTTCCAAGATTTTCAGAGGGAAAAGCAAATGCATTTATGATTTTGACAGAGGTAAAAACATTGAGCTCAAGCAGGCTGATACTGATGTTTGTGAGCTCTGTTGTCATTATTGTTATCCAAATGTGTCAAGAGTGTTTTTTGACCTCACTTATGTGTATTTATACATGATAGATATTGGAAGGCGCTAAACTTTAAAGCTAATTTAAAGTTAACACTGAAGTTGGAAAGGAGATATATTTGTAGGTCATTTTAATGCTGTAGTCTAGATGTGTCATGAAAATGCTGACGGGTGAGGGTTTCTGGGTAGTTGTAATGGTGTAAATAGAAAAGAGTTACAGTTGTGGAAAGCTCAGCTGATCAGAGCTATTTTAATTAGTATAATGGAGAAGAAAGTCGATGATTCATGTGTGACATGGAAGGTGGCATTTGCTCTCTGTTACTTGGGCGATAAGGCAAGGCAGAGTGTGTTATGTTTAACTTACTGGACTGTGTTTAGCCAGAGGTGTGTAGGGAAGTACATGGGGATGTTTTGGCAAGACAGTTGTCCCTTTGCCTCTTCTAACATCGAGGATCTTTATAAAATATGAATATCGTTGTGACCTATTGGCAATGTTAAAGTGGAAGGAGTATAAAATAATTGATCTCCAGCCGATAGAGTAAGATATACCCAATACAAAGTGGGATATGGGATCATACACAGCTCTAAGTAAATATGCATGTTAAATGACCAGGGTTATACAAATACATATCTGAGGAATGGTGCATTTCCCCCAAGGTGATGCCTTTACCATCTGTTGATCTTGTTCTTCGAGCTAGGAAAGTATGAAAATGGGAACAAATTCTTTGCAATTTTGCTTTGCAAGGTTGCTTCTTAGATTCTAGTAATAGAGACCACTGTTATTTTTATTTTTGTGACTTTTGGAAATAGTTTAAAGAAACTACAAATTAATCAGAAACAAATGTAGAAAAAATATTTGGATTTTATTTAATCCCAAAGTGAGATGACTGTCAACAGGAGAATAAATAGGGCTTTATGGAGATACATTATAATCTGAATTTAGAGTGCTTCATCTGCAGGAAAAAATCTGCAATTTTTTCTAAACCCACAAATTTTTGCAACTCTTAGATGTAGTTCTCCAATAATACTCTATAATCACGTACTTTGTAATTCTCTATTTTAGGGAACTAGACTCAAGGCTGTCCTTATGCCTGAGGAGAATAGTTATTGTAAGGGAAATGTACTATACTGCTAATCTGTTGCTGCCAATTTTATTATCCTTTCTTAATCAGTCTGTTAAAGAAGCTCAGGTGGACATAATTTCTTTAGTACAGTATCAGTCAAGACGTTAGATAATTATCTTGTGGTTCCCATTGAAAGTCTTTAGAGTAGAAAAAAGAAGCATCTGTTAGATCTCAGGAAAAAGAGAACAAGTAAATGGAAACACAGTACGACACTTGCACGTGTGAGTATTTTTTTCAGACAAATACGTTTCTGTGTCTGTTCAGCAGCAGAGCTTCCCAATGTCTATGTTTTTTTTTAAAGAAATCGCATCATGGCATAAAAGAGGATAATAATTTAACAGGAACATAAAGGCTAAGGATGAGAGTGTCCTCCCCATTTTGTTCCCAGAGAAGCTGGGAATCGAGCATCCTTTTTCTGTCGGAAATTAGGCAAGTAATGACAGAAGTTGTTGGCTCTGTCCTCTTATGAAGGTGATGCATAGTAAGAGCTAAAGCTGTTCTGCTGCACTGTTAATGACCCTTCATTTACAAAAACCAATGCTTTTAAAAGAAGACTCCTACATTTCAGTATTTTAAATATATGCTTTAGGATTCATTAGTCAAAAAAGAAATTAACTTCTTTTTTGTTCTCTTGGGTGAATTGGAATACCAGTAGGAGGTTTGGACAGTTCAATGAGAAAGTTAACTGATTTTCCAGTTTTATTCAGACTTGGTTTCCACTGAATGTAATATGGATTGGAGTGTTCTTTCAGGATTGGCCCTCCAAGGTCTCAGCCCCCACCAGTCCTAAGTCTCCATGTATTTACTTCTCCACACAGACTTCCTTCTTTCATAATGTGCCTACTCGCACACCAGTAGAGCCGAGTGTACGGACTTCTACCTGCAGAAGTTGGTCCCATAGTTTTTACACTGCGCTTTTGTTCCCAGTAGCTGTAGCTTGCTTCGTTTAGTTATAACTGCCTCTAAAGACCTCAAGTTCTCCAGCTGCAGGATGAGTACAGCATCTCTTTGCTCTGTCATGCCAGACTTCCTCATTTTGTCCTACAGTAAACTCATATTTCCTTCTCCAAGGTGTGTCTATCTGCTTGGTTCTTTCTACCTGTAAACAGCTGGAAATATATCCCAGCCGCTAGTGTCTTTGCTGGGAAAGTTCCTGCAAGTCCATGCTGAAAGTTGTGTCACAAGCGGAAGAGCAAGAATCGATTTGGGCTGGTTTCCTAAGGAGAGGTGGCTTTTGTCACCGAGCCCTCCACCAGTCTCCTCCAGATGACATCTGGACTTGGTGGCCAGTAACAACCAAGTTCAGTGAAGGAGAGAGACACCCAACCTATGGTTCCCTTTTAAGGGAATGTTGAAAGGGTTGGAAATATTTCAACTAATTAATACTAAGTATTAGTCATTAGCATCCCTGCACTTTGTTTATCAGAATTGAAACTGTGGTGTTGACCTGCCATGAATAAAATTGTCAGCTGTATTAATGCACTTGATATGGTGTGTGTGGCTGCATGCATGTGTATTTATACATACATACATTTAGGAAAACATACGTACTTGGGCGTTTTTTTGCTAGAACAAAGATAGAAGATTCTGGTGTCTGTGTTAAATTACAACAGTAGCATTGGTGTTATCCACCAAAAAGGTCTGACACTAAAATAAATCAGCCAGCTTGCCAAAAATCTCCCCAAAAGAAAAGTGCTCAAGACCAAATAAAGCTACTTCTGCTGTGGGAGGCAAAACTGCTGTGGGAGGTGTAGATTAGGGGGGTCCAAAATGTGGCCTGGGAGCCACAGGGTGCTTATGAGTAGTTGAATATGACTGCCTTGATGGCTGTCTGTATTTCTGTGGACAGGGGAATTTTAGTTTTGCTGTCTGCAGTATGGAAGCAGTGCAGTTTGGACAGTGCTAGTGGAGACCTAAAGCAAGACGGTGTTGCAGCCAGGAGCCACAGCCTGGCACCAGGACCAGCTGCTGCTGACTGCTGTGGGGAGATGAGCAGAGCGCAACAGGAAGGTTTGGCTCTCAGGAAGCTTTTGCTGGGCATTAGGACCACGCTACGCTGACTGAGGCTGTTTCTCGTAAAAAATGGCAGTTGTTTCTGTGAATTTGCCGTTAACCTCCTTCCTTGTTTCTGGATCTAATTTTATTTGACTTCATGCCAAGCCAGTGGAGGGAGGGGGGAGAGAAGGAAAAAAAAAAAACCCCTGAAAAATCCAACTGTATTTTACAATTTGATTGTTTGAAATGTATTCAGCTTTCAGCAATGAGAGAAGTCTCTTTGTTTGCGCTGATTGCACATGTAAACTACGGGAAGTGACTTCACTTGAACTATGCTCGTTATGCATATGGGTTCTGATAGCAACCAAACCCCATGTGGTGTACCAGAAATGTGACACGTACATTTTAGTCCCAAGAATAACCAGAAAAAGATTATTTTTTTTAAAATTAGATTTCAATCAATCAGTCACTGCTTTGATCTCAGGTCATTTTAGATGAATGAACCTACCAAGAACTTTGATAAACCGGTTGCTCAGACTGCAGAGTGAAGTTAAACTTGATAAACACACCTACATACTTTCCCTGCTGTTTGTTTTTGGTTTTTTCCTTAACTTTGTGGGAAAGTCCTATAAGCTACTGCCCTTTCAGGCGTTCAAACAGTGAAGGTAACCTTTTTTTTCCCCTCCTAGCTGTGAAGTTTGTAAGATACAGCAGAGCACAGATATCCTGCTGCTGCACAGGCTTCATGGGATCCTGCTAAAGCTGCTGTGTGCAGTCACATTGCTGAATTTCACAGCCTGGCTGTGCTCTGTGAGGCTTCTCTAACTCTTTTGCTTCTAAGATTTGCCAGACAGAAGGAGCGTGGTAGAAAGCCTCGTCAGGGTTGGTGGGAGGATGACTTTTTATGGGAGGCTGGTTAAATTCCTTCTGGCTATGCCTGTCATAGTACTTCACGGTCACCGGGCAAAAAACTTACTGTTCCCAGATGTGCTTGACTGTCATGGTGATTACTCCCTATTAGGAACTAATAATGAATCATAGTTGTTGTTATCATTTATATGTTTGTATAACGAATAGTTTTGGAGTTCTAAAGAGTTTACATACTTAAACTCATGTCTGCCAGGAAAATACACGTGTGCTTTGCGTTAGAAGATTTCTTTACAGTCAGATAAGTGCAGAGTCTCCCTTCTAGAGGCATCCTTCCATAACAGCAGCCGTGCTGGACAGGATCATACCGCTGTGAGGCAGGAGCGGGTGCCTTGACGGATGATCTCCCACTGCTGGAGACCCAAGGATGTACCCTCCCTCCAAATCTTCCTCTTGGGAACAAAGGCAGGGGCACAGGGAGGGTGGGGGTGAGGTGAGGGAAAGTGTCGCTGCAGATCAGCGTCTGGGTCAGAATGCCTAAGGGCTGGGCTCACCTGCAGTGCTGGGTCCCAGTTTTAGGGAATTAGCTCGACCTGTCGAGCTGAACATACGGGGTGGTAGTAAGGCATGGTTGCTGTTTTATTTCTCTGTTTCTGTCTCCAAATATAGTAACTCATTTTTTAAGTTTTACATTTTAGTAGAGTGAGGTCATGTTCCTATGAACGTGTTTAATGTTAAGAATGATTGCTGGGACATTTGCAAACCACCTACCATTCTCCTCCTTGGGGAGAGGGGGCCCCAAAAGAAGCATTCACTCGCAGGGTGCTGCTCGTGTCCGCGCAGGACCAGGACTCCTCCTCCCCCTCCACCAGCATCTCAGGGGCTCTGGTCCGCTTGCCGGCAAGCCTGAGGATGGTAGTCAGCAGGGCAAGGCCTCAGTAGGGGAGCCGATGCTGCCCCAGTAGCATTTCCCACAGTGTCTGTGCTGGTGGCACCAGGTAGAGACTGTGAGGCTTTAGGGTCTCCGTGTGTCAAAGACATGGGAACCACTACTTGAAATCTATCAAAAGTTTTCCTCTCACGCACTTAGGAGTAAATATCCTTTCTTTTTTTTTCCCCCTTCTTTTTGGGGGGGGTGTTATTTTGGGTGCAGGGTTATGGAAAATACAATACCTGCTTCCCAAATAATACACTGTGTGGTGCATGAATGTGCAAGTTTGCAGTCTTTGCTCAGGTGAGCAATTACGATTGCAACATCAGCCTGGAGTGTGGTTTCCTGATTTATTTATTTATTCTTTTTTCTCTGCAGAGCTAAGCAGTTGTAACTCTCTGCTACTGCAAGGTTTTGTTGTATAAGATAGAAGAGATACGAAAAGGAGACATTGAAGAAATGTTCATCTGTTTTCGTGTTGGACTAGGGAATCTGTTATTACAGTTAAAAAGTGAAAATCAGTAGAAAATTTAGCATGACAAAATACCAGAAGTTATTGGGATTTGAATAAAATTCTTATCTTCTGAATTCTGGTAATTATAACGAGTTCTCTTTTACTATACTGTAAATAGGATTAATTATTAATCAGTTAAGAGTTTCAGCTCCTTTGTAAATGCACTTTGCACATCAAACTTCGGACATCTAAAGGCTTCTTTCATAAACATTTTTTACAGAGAAAATGTGTGGCAGTGGCCCACAATAATGGGAAAATAACTTGGGATTAACTGTTTGCTAATTGAGTATTTTTGAATTTTGCCAAATAAATTATATTGTGGAACAAGGTTTTCAAGCTTTTCCAGCAAGGAGTGCTGGAAAAACCACAGGGCAGGAAAACCTCGTGTACCTTTGTGTAAAAAGAACCAAGACTCGTACACTGCACATGCAATGTATATTAGACAGAAGATGTCCATAAGGTATGTATGCAGCATTCCTCTACGTGAAAGCTGAACAAGGCTAACGGAGCAGTACAGTTTTACTCTGGGATAAATTACTGTTGTTTGCTATGCAAATCTTATGATTGTAATTAGGCTAGGCTGTGTACACTGATCTTTGTTCCCTCTGCGTACGGGAGCTAATTCTAATGCTGCAAAACAGCACAGCAAATGTCAAGCACTGCTCAGCCGGACGATCGTTTCTCGCGGGGCGTCTTTGCTCGAAGTGGACGTTTTAAAAGGAATGATTTACCTCTGCCTTCACAGGGCACGTAAATCGTACCGCAGGAATCTTGTGGGCCACTGAAGTGTTCAGGTACCGTAAAGTTTCGCTTGAAAGTAGAGGTTGGAGAAAAAGCAGGAAGGACTGCCTGATAAGCATCTTGTTTTTAGCAAACTGGTTTTAAAAAGTGGTGTTCTGCCACTGATTGGTTAAGGAGCTGGTGGTATGTTCGAGCTATCACAACAGTGATTGCAGTTCCTAGTATGGCTATGTATAGCTCCCGTTATCTCTGCAGCCGGACTTTGTGTAACTGCAGCCTGTGGCTCCTTGCCCACGCTAATGAGCTCTCCCCGAGGCCGGGCTTGTGCCTGCGGGGGTGGCACAGTGCTCGGATGGTGCTGCTGTTTTGGAAACCCGAGTTTGTTAACTGTGCTTGAGTCCAGGTGGCCCGAGCCACCGTACCAGCTTGGCCACTGCTGGCCGCGGGAGCTCATCCCTGTGCAGCGTGGCTGGTCCCAGAGCCGTCTGGAGGACAGGGCAAGTTGGCCGCCGAGGCTGCCAGGCTGTAGTCTGCAGCAAAGGAGAGCTGTCACCTAGACCTGGACTGGGGGGAAGCACCACCACGGTAAGGACAGTACAGGTGAGCCACACTCACAGACCGTTCTCCTCCCTGGGAACGTGGCCGACGGTGTTTCAGTCAGCCCATGTGGTGGGAGTGTGTCGTGCAGACAGCAGGTGTCATTTTTCTGGTGACCCAAGGAGCAGGGGAAAACCTTAGCTGCCGACCATGCCTCCCGATGGCTGGGCAGAAGCGGGAGCAGATGCATTCAGGCACAGGGGTACCAGGCTGGGGGCATACAGGAGATGTACCCTTCTCTCATCCCGTTCAGCAGCCGTTGGCAGGGCACAAGCGCCTCGTCCATGTGATAAGGTGGTGGCTGCACACCCACAACCTGGGCAGAGTCTGCACCTGAGCCAGGCTCTTCTGTATGTGTGCCTCCCCACCGCTGCAGTGGAGTTCAGCAAAATAAAAATCTTATCAGCTACAGGATCTATTAGCTTGTGTAGTTTTATCTACAGGTAGATAAAAACGGCATTATTTGGAACTTTTTCAGAATCGTTGCAAAGACAGAGAGAAAGAATGAAGAAATACCCTCTAGGGCACAATATAGCACTGCTGCTCTAAAGATCTAGTAAATGACACGATTTGTTTTTTAACAGCTTGTAACTCCTGTGAATCTCGTTTGTTGCCTACTCATCTAAATAACAGCTAAGTGGAGGAACAGAGGCAGTTTTACTTCTTCTTGCATGCTTGCACATTATCAAGTATTCCTGTAAACATTACATCGAATCCATTAATTTTGTTTGTGTAAATACAATTTAAGGGAGCAGGGAAACTGTAAAAGCATCAAGTAAGGTACTGAAGTGCCTAACAAAAAGCAGAAAAAGATCTTCACAGAAAGTGATTTTTCTATCAATGTGTATTTCATTTCTAGTGCTAATACTGCAAAGTGTGTGTTGTTTCCATAGCTGGATGCTCCATATTTCAGAACAGGTTAGAGTGTGTTCTGAGGCTGTTGAAAAAATTATGTTTTACTTAAGGAGCCAAGTTAAAAGGGGGTGTAAAATCTGTGTGAGCTTTGCAAACGGGTGCCATGCTGCAGCTATGATAATGTGTACATTCCTTCCCCAATGGCATCTGTAATTTAGCACTGAAATACAAAGGATCGTGAGTTGGTCTGTAATTATCACCGAGGAAGAATATCAACTTGACGGTTTTGCGCTGTTAGTTTTGGGGGAAGAAATTGCAAAGACCCCTGTTCCCCAGGGTAGTCCCTAAAGTTATTATATTTACAGTGGCTCAATCCTGTGCTTCTGGTACACCTGGCAATTTTTAGTGTGCAATAAATTCAGAGTCAGGCTACTAACACGTTGGTGTGGGGTCAGAAATACTGTGTAGCGAATGTTATTCCGGGATGCCTGTTAAACAACTAAATCAGCTAGTTATCTTCATATCCCATCCAATGAAGCACAGAAAATCCTAGAACAAGCCCTGGGCAGGTCTGGATATTTCAAGGTGCTGCACAGTGATGCCAGGTCAGAATCCCAAGCCCTACTAGCAAGGTGCTTAAAAAACACTTCCAGCTCTGCAGCTAATTTCATTCAGTGCTAGCTGATGGCTTCATCAGGCCAGTTAGGTGTGCCTCCTGGGGAGCCGTCTCTGGGGCCCCTAAGCTCGGCGGCATGTTCAGCACCCGTTCAGATGCAAAGCGGTTCCTGATTTTGGAGGAGCACCTCCCAAGCGCCCGTGCCACATGAATCATTTCAGACCTTACGTCTTGGCTCCAGAGGACCAAGGTGGGTTAGCTAACAGGGCACTCATGCTGAATTTGGAGGATTCAAGGGAGACCCTTTTCCCCTTCTTTCCCTTTCCAGCCTTCCCATGAGCTGCCCACCCTGGGGCCTCTGTGGTGGGCACTGCCCTGGGACGGCTGGAAGGTTTGCACAGGAGCTCAGTTGTGATGAATCACAGAGGCATGGCATGGATTGATAAGGTCGTGTACTTTACGATTAGATACATCCTCCCTTTAACAGCGGTTCTTTGTCTCTATTTTGCTTTTGGTAATGTGTTTCGGCAGTTTGCATACAATGACTCTCCAAGCAGGAGCTGTTTGACTTGAGACAAAGTTGCTATTATTCTAGGTAAGCTCAGGAAGCCTTCATAATTTTGTTATGCCCTTGCCCTCAGAAGACGTAGATTGTTGGCAATTTATTTAAAAGCCAATTAAGTTAAATCACCAAGAAAATATTTTTTTTCTTACAGCCTAGCTGTAAAGGACTTTCAGGTGCATAAAGTAGTGTGTAACGAGAAAAATGCACCCTGCAGCTGTATTATTTATTTTTTGTGCGTATTAAGTGGTGGCTTGTAGAGTGGAATGTTCTTTATCTATAGCACTAGCAAAAAAAATCATGTATTTCAGCTATTCGTAGTGCAGGTGTGCAGTCTGGGAGCCATGGCAAAAGCAAACTAATACATGGTCCCAAAATTATTGAAAAATATGGACTACTGCCATGCCTGCGACCTGGCCAACATGTAAGTCTACCTCCTCATTTAGAGTTGATGGAGAGCCCAAAGAACTCGGTAGGAACACTTCAGGCTTATTTGGGGAGATTTTGGACTAGACTCTCGAGTTGTTTAATTTAGTCAGGTGCCTACTTGTGTTTACAAACTGAAACCTTTTCAAGCTACCCTGAAAATTGCATTTATGATGCTACTGTCCTTTCTCAAAGACCGTCTCCGATGTCTCTCCAGGCAGTGTCTCCTGAGCCTTTACGCTTCTCTTGACCTCTCTTTGGCTACGAGCCCCTGTCTGTGGTGAAGCCTCACCTCTCCTGCCCCAGTCTCTGCTACAGCATCCTGTGGCTCCCTTGGACTCTCTCGGCTGTTCTGGCTCCCCTCCTCTGCTGCTTATTGTCGCTTACTGAATAGACTTGCTCAGCAGAGTTTTTAGAAGTAAAACAAAATGAGGTAGTCATGGATGACCAATATCAGCTTTTCCTTTTAACTCAGTCGTAAAGCATTGTTGGCTCGCTGGTTTGGTTTCTACTGTCTATAAAAAGGTTTTGTGCAAGAAGTCCCGTTTTTCCCATCGCCCTGTGTGACACCAGTGCCGGGATGACCTTCTGCTGGAGAGTATCATTGCTGAGTTGTGTCGCTGCTCCGAATGAGTTTCCCTGGCAACCAGTTTGAGCTACACTGAACCAAAAATATCTCACTGTGCTGGGGGAAAGTCAGTTTGCAGCCGTGCATTTCTCATTAACGACTTCTGTATGGTTTGTGTGTTCAGCCTGCAGATGTCATTACTGGGAACCGATGACTGGGAGATGCAGCAAGCCCCTTTTGCTTACTTCCACAGGCAGCACAGTCTACGAGAAGGCTGCCTTTGTGTGATTGTCAACTGAGTTGTGACTTTAAGACCCATTGTACTCGTTTTTCACGGTAGACCGAGGGTCTCGTCTTCTACTGAGAATGGTCTGTGCAGGCTCACAAAGTCACAGTGATCTTTCTTGGACTCCTTGGATCTCTGCAAATTACCTTGATTATTACTAGCAACTTTGTCCTTCTCACTTCTATATAAATATATGCACCTTGATTTATAGGTGTGCATGCTGCAAGCTCCAGTTTTGCTGCCTTCCTAGTCACCAAAGGTAGAGTTTGTGACACCTCCAAATGAGCTTGTATATAAATCTTTGGAGGTCAGGACTCACCAATTCTCACAGGAGAGAATGCACAAACTGGAGGTCTTGTTTCAAACCTTCCTAGTTCGGTTTTGGCTTGCAGATAAACTTTTCACTACCTAATGTAGAATAGTGGTGTGAAGAAAAGCATTGGTAATTCAAGATGTGTTCTCAAGGTGACAAAATTAGAAGAGACTAAATTGGAGAGCAGTATGTCATTTTTAGTAACAGGTTCCCTTTTCTGGATTTGTAGGGTGTGAGGATTGCGGTAAAAGCCTTATAGGAGAATGCAAACTCCACGGACCACTCATCAGGGCTAAAGATAGGGTTATTCCTAGCCGAGCCCGTCTCACCCTACCTCATTACCTCACTTTGCGAGTGTTGGAGCTGCGAGCTGGAAACCAGCAGAGTAAGTATTTTAGCTCTTTTTCCCACAGTTGAGAAAGAGGAGGCAAAACTACTAACACTGGCTTGTTTTCATGAATAACTCAAGGCATAATCATTGGGTATTAACAGTATGAAGACTACTTTATTTTCAGCTGAGCGCAGCTAAAGCTTACATTCAGCTACTGTTTTTTATGACTGATTTCTAGTAACATCGATGCATAGACTGGCGGCAGGACATTAGCCAGAGCTGGTGTGACACTTAACTGTGAGCAATCAGTTAGCTCTGTTCAGTCAATACAAGTTTAATGAATGTTGAATTTGTATCTAATAGTAACAGCCATGCACTATTACTTTTTTTTTTTTCTTTTCCGAAGCATGCAAAACAGGAAAGAGTATTCAATAAGAGGTCAGAAACAAAATGGTAAATTACATCCCTCATCCACCCCCTGCAAACTCAAAAGAACACAGGGGGTTAATTTACCTTTTGCAACATCTTCAGTTCATGTCATAGGAAGACTGTTGTTTCCTTCTGAGGGCAGGGCGGTTTGAATGCCTAAACTTGAACAAGGGAACTACATCCTTAGTGTGCGAATTTTCCACAGTTACCTGTGTAAAATTAGTCCTGCCTAGATTTCATTTCAGAAAGAGAATGACAAGAGGCCTGTTATCTTGCACCATTGGTATTAGGCAGGGGAATAACTAGAATGATTAAGACGGCTAATGCTGTGTTTTTATAGATTCTCTCCACTCATATTGGGAGAGAACCACCTTGTAAATTATGCCAACAAACAGAGCACTATGATAACATCAGCTTGTAGATTGAAGAATATCTGCACATTCGTGTTGCATATTCAGTTTAATATCCTGTCATGGATTTTTAGGCACTTTTGTATTCAATGTAATAACCCATTTTAAAAAAAATCTCTGTACATATTTACATCATTTTCAAATTCTTCCCGTTAGAATTACTTACCTGGGTTATTTGTCTAGAAGAAGAATTCATGTGTTCAGCGCTATTGTGTTTATTTCCACTTTCACAACTGTAAATATATAAGAAATAGTTTGTGATGTCTATACTAATATTAGACTGGTCTTTTTTTTTATTCACAGTCCTTGGAGTATTTGCAAAGAAAGTAATACAGAAGAGAACGCAGTTTGGTCCTTACATTGGTCAACTGTCTACAAAACTGACCCGCTATGATGAGAGCAGGCTAGTCCTGCAGGTAAAAACCCGGTGACTTACTACGAAGTGCATATGTGTCTTTAACAGTTCATATGTATTTATGTATTTTAACCAGTCAGTTTGCCTTCTGATCTAGTTAATTAATTGTACTTCTGATCTGTATGTATGAATGCAAATCACATTATTAGACAGCACAGCATAACCTGAAGTACCAAAATGTTCCTGTGTATTGTGTTTTCTAGAAGTTTGCTTTCCTGCTTTCTAGTTTTACCACTTCCAGGGTGATTTGCTTGTCAGTCTAACAGCTCTTCATAAACTTTTCGCAGAGCATGGCTACTGAAAGTATCCAAGGATAGCACTGTCTTCCCAGATAAAACAAAAGGATTTGTGCTTAACACCATGCCACTGGGAGGGTTAAGTTTGTGCACTGAGTTAGCAGTAGTGGCAGAAATGTGCACTAAGGCACCTGCTTAGCAGTGCAGGGATGGGGAAGCATTCTTAATGATGTGATTAGATATAAACTTTGACACACAGTGCACTAACTCAGTTTATTTAGTCAGATTGTTATTTAGGGCTGGTAATATCCCTTGCTGCATGTGCAGATACTGATCGTCTCATCTGGACCGTGACACTATTGTTTGTACTTTATCCAGCACAAATAATGGCCTCTCAGGAGCAGCCTATCTTAGACATATCTGCATGCACATCCTTTCCCACAGGAATTCCTTGGGAGTGATAGTTGATCATAATCCTCTATGCTCCAGTCTCTGCATTTTGCGGCACGGGGTCATGCCTCGGCACACCTCACTGTCATACAGTGAGTCCATGGTCAAGCCACAGCCTCTGTCAGGACTTCCTGACAGGTCACAGTTCTTCCAGAGCCTGCGTTTCATATCAGGCCCTCTCACCCCCCAGGAGAGAGGTTCCAGCAGCAACTGTCCTGTGACATGCTTTATGTCTTCATTGGAGCTTTCTCTGGAGGCTTGGGACTGGAAAACACTGTCTGTTGTGGAGGAAGGCATGGAGATACAGATACTTTTGTTCTCAAATGAAATTACAGAAGTAACAGCTCAGTAATCGCTGTGAACTTCATTTGCTCATGGAAGTCATGTGAATGGTCTGCCAGGAAAGTAACATTGTCCTTCTGTGGGATTTTCATGGCATGTTGACACCAGAGAGGATTTGTTCTTCTCAATAACTAAATTTCTTCTGTCTTTATGAGACACTTTAATTGCTACAAATGCAGAAAATGTACTTCTTCTCTAACAAGCTTGCGAGCTTGGATGAGCTGAGCACTCAGTTCCTTCCTCTTCACCAAGCCATTGTAAACCACACCCTATCCTCTATCAGATAGTCAGCCCCATTTGCTTAAAAGTATACAGTGATAAGCACAGCTCTGGCTGATGAATAGACTGTTTCTTCAGGAGACTAGAGTCCCAGATTTCCTACATGACAGCAGTAGCTGCCTTGACTTCTCCCTCATTCTGAGTATGTGACCAAACTTGTCCAACAGGCAGGTGATTTCATCAGAAACATGACGAAGTTAGATAAAATAGGTCCCAGAAGCAATGGAAATGCAACTTGTTTTGCAATTAATTGCTCACTTACATGGTTAGTAGACCAGATACATGCTGTGCTGACATCTGTTGTGTAGCTTCAGCTGTCCGTGTTTGAGACTATATTGCAGAAAAGCAACTGTCTTGTACGGGGTCGGGAGCATTTGCCTCATAGAGGCATTCTCTTGGAAAGGAATCTAGGAAGAATGAAGTAAAGCAAAAAGAAAGAGATCTTTCTGGCACAATTGTTCATTTGTATTTACTTTTGCATTGTTAAGGGGAAAAATAGAAGACTCTTAAAATGCTATTATATCATATGTTACCTCTCTGGACTTACTATACAAGTTACACAATTGTTCCATGCAAAATGTAGCATTAATACGGCACTAAAGTTTGAGATTATCAAGTACTCAGGAAGTACATTAAGGCATAAAGCTTATCTTTCTACCTGCCTTCACTTAGTTCTTATAATATTATCTTTATATAACATAAAAATGATGAAATCTAAACTGGAAATACATACAAAGGCCTACAATTATTTTAGTAGCTGGGTGCTCGGCAGGTATTCGTTCTTCACTTTCTTTTGCACTCAGTGTTCTTTAAGAGTGATCTATTTCAAAACAACCACGATTTCAAAGGACGTATGACCAAGGCAGGGTATATAATGGGTAGCCATGATTCCAAGTTAAAGAAAACTAATGTGCCTCTATACAGGACTTGGTTTTATCGTGTTCATTCTCCTGTCCTCCCCCTTTTGTTTCAGGTACTGAAAGATGGAGGAAAGTACTTTCTGGACACTCCCAATGAAGACTGTGGAAACTGGATGATGTTTGTCCGGCTAGCCCGGAACCAAGAAGAACAGACCCTTGTGGCTTATCAGCACTGCGGAGAAGTCTACTTCACAACTGTTAAGGTAGTTAAACCCACATTGCTTCACCAGTCATCCAAATGGAAATTCATAGGCAAAGGTTCTGAAAGGCTAACCCTTTTACAGATGAAAGATTGATTATACTCAGGCAACTGGATCTTTTTTACATACCACCTTTTACATCACTTATTCCATAGTAAAGCAAGCAGTGTATGGGGTTTTCCAGTAAAAGGCAGTGTGTACTTACTGTTGTGGGTAGTGAAGAAACTGAGCAGAACGAAACAGAAATATCATTCATGATGGCGGTGTTTAAACGTGAATGTTGTAAAGTTCTTCAGTTCCAGATGGGTACGTGGTGAGATTATCTAGCAGTGTTACATTCAACAGTACTTAATCCTGGAAAGAAGAAACACATTCCTTTCCTTTATTACCTTTTTGGACACACATTGTATTCTGAGCACACTACCAGGTGCTCAGGAACAGGGTGCTAAGTAGAATCTTTATGTACTATTTTCCACTCTCATTAAATCTGAAGACTTAACTGCACAACTTACAGTACTGTCACGTTGCCATGAAATGATCAGTTTATGTTAGAGATTCTGGACTGCGGCTTTGTCTGAGGAGAGAGAACAAAGTACGCTGTATTTATAAATGACACTGGAACATACAGCCTTGATTTTTGTTGTTTTGGCCACTTTCTCAGGCAAAGTTTGTTTTAATCAGAACTTACTCTTTTGTACGCTTAGGAAACTGAAGTCTGTATGTTGAACTTTCATTGTTTTCCTTTTTTATTCTTAAGTTAATGCTTGTATATCATTGTGGGCAACATTAACAAAAAAAAAGAGAGAGAATACTAGTCAAAAGAAGTTACTGTGGGATTAAAATCCAGCATTTCAGTTTTATTTCCAAAATTGGCACACATTTCTGTGGGATAGTAGTGTTAACTTTTGTTCCTCCATTTTTCTTTCTCCATCTGCAAAGTGAGAAAAATATTTACCGCACAGTGATGGTGTGAGAATAAGTTAATGCTGAAAACACTTTTATAAAGTCTTTTATAACAGTGTTACATATAGTTGCTTTTGGATGAATAATAAAATAATTTAAAAAAAAGAAGAAAATCAATGTAAAACAGTATATGCTAATCTGAGACAGTGTTCAGGCTGTGTTTGAAGTTCTGATGCAGTCCATACCATTTGAGATTTCAATTTGATTTTTCAATGCATACTATACGTGTAGAACTGACAGGATTAATACTACTATATTTGGGAAGCATGAACACACGCTCTTCAAAGCAGTTGTAGTTACAAACTGGTAATTTACAATTTCCAGTGTAATTTAAATATTATTGAACCAGCTCTCTGCCGACTTCAGCAGAACTTTGCTCACTGGCATTAATGGAGAGTTGCATCCTATATACTGACATGAAGAGTATCTTAGGATGAGGAATGTGTCTTGGAACTGTGCTGTGTATCATTGGGAATTACTTTGGTTTTCTTGCTCCTAAGTCCCAGTATCATTCACAGTACTGTGGCATCCTGCAGATTGTCCCCCAGTCAGTGAAAGTGATAGGCTTTTGCTACACTTAGGCACACCCTGCTGGTCATGTCATGAGGCTGCCTTAGGGCTGGTTATGAAGATAGTTTCTCAAGATACTTTGAATAAAGTCTCTTAAGTTGGGAGTAGAAGGATTGAATCCTCTCCCAACTGTTTTTACAAAGAGATGGGGTTTCAGTGACATGAAGCTGCAGCTACAAAAGCATACATGTAAATGGCATGCTAACAGCACCGTTAGCGTACTTGCTGACCTAATGACTGCAGTCCCTAGAAATAAGTATTTTTTAAAAGTATAGAATTATGAGGAAGTAAAAATCATCCATGGTTGCTATCTGTCTGATCACAGGAGAGTTTCATGTGGGTGCTACCATAGCTTTCTGTTATTGTCACAGGTGAGACAGAATAAATGACAACTTGTAGTGGATTTGGATACTGGTGTTTAATCTCAGTTTTACTGAGAATGAAACTTTTACCTTACTTGACTATTTCACACACTTGCTCTCCCTCCAAAGTCACATTGACTAGGTCTCAGCTTCCCACAGAGGAGGCTCTGCAGAGGGACCTGGACAGGCTGGATCGATGGGCCGAGGCCAACTGTATGAGATTCAACAAGGCCAAGTGCCGGGTCCTGCACTTCGGCCACAACAACCCCATGCAACGCTCCAGGCTTGGGGAAGAGTGGCTGGAAAGCTGCCTGGCGGAAAAGGACCTGGGGGTGCTGGTTGACAGACGGCTGAACGTGAGCCGGCAGTGTGCCCAGGCGCACACTGGCCAATGGCATCCTGGCCTGTATCAGAAA
>NW_008795490.1:6382741-6414563 GCF_000699145.1 Aptenodytes forsteri
GAGTCACCATCCCTGGAAGTATTTAAAAGACGTGTAGATGTGACACTTAGGGACATGGTTTAGTGGGCATGGTGGTGTTGGGTCGACGGTTGGACTCGATGATCTTAGAGGTCTTTTCCAACCTTAATGAGTCTATGATTCTATTATATTCTATCGCCACTGGTCCAGGAATGTTGGGCAGAAAGTCATGACAGTATCATGCTGTGCAGCTGTTTGTGGGTACCAGTCTCAGGTGTCACTGGCCAAAGTCCCGGGGCATCCCCAGGCATTTGTCTCTGTGGAGCTCCCCCAGGCTTGGTTTTCTGCATCTAAATAGACTCTATGCAGGAGCACAGTGCATAATCGGCCTCCTAGTTGGTGGCTCTGCCTCATGTCCTTTATTGAGTGGAGAATTCAGCACATACTATTTCTGTTTAGGTCAGGTGTTATCCAAACGTACAACCAACCCATACTGGTTGTAGTTAGCAAGCAGCCTTGTTCTTGGAAGTTCAAAAGTTCAGTTTTTGACATCATACACACAATTACCTGTCACCTGTCAGCATTCACAATCTAAGTTGTCTTTCACCTACCATGCTTATCCAACACCGATGTTAAAAAATGTGTGTTTTAAGATTTCACATTTTGTGGAATAAGTCTCAGCTGCTCTCCTTCCAGGCTAGTTTGTTCTTTTTTAGTGGCACAAGTTTAGTTTAGTTTAAATAAAACTACAAGTACAGTGCAGATTGGCTCCACCCCTGTTGCAGCAATGGTATTTTTTATTATAGATGAAGAAAATTGTGTACAGAGCCAGGGAGTCATGTAAATCATGACCCCAAAGCTAGTTTTCTCCTTTGCTTTTAAATAACCAATGGATCTTTAGCCAGTGAGTGTAATCACACCTCCTTTTTTCTATTTGCTGTATTATTGACTGAACATATTTGTCAGAGGAGGTCATAGTCCAGTCCAAGAAAAGATTTGGGCAGGCATGACTGGATGGGAGACTGCAGATTATGGGCTCCCTTAGACCTGTGCGGGAAGGCTTCAGTGAAAGGAGGGCAGAGGTACAATAAAGCACATGCAGAGCGAGCCTGACACATGAGAGCCAGCGTGTGGAAACATGCAAGTTTGACTTGCAGTCCACATATTGATCAACTCTGCATGCACGCTCTGTGAGTGCGACACATCCAGGAGGCATCCAAGCAGTTGTGCGTTCACGATGCATTTCTCCTTTGCCTGTACCCTATAGTTCAGCGTTGTGTCCAGTGGGCTTCGAAACATCGAGGAGTAGGCATGGGATATTGCTTGGAAAGACTGCTGGATGTCTGGACATCACAGACAAATAGATCTCGCTGAGCAAAGGTCATGAGGGCTGAGGCACCCCTCCTGCTGTTGTCCTCCCAAAATCTCTTTACGTATGCATTTCTGCTTTTAGAAACTGTGAAGGTGTCAAATGCTAGTGGATAGTAATGCTCAAAAAGTGCTTGAATTTTGAAACTAAGTTACCAATAATTTAAACAGATTCAAAGAATGCAACTTGGGTAAGGACACAAATTGCACACACACACACCCCCCACCAATCTTCACTATAGGAAAACTGGCACAAATAAACATACACTATTTTCTTCCATTCACAGCCGATTGAACCCCACACAGAATTGAAAGTATGGTATGCTGCCGATTATGCCAAATTTATGGAAGCTTCTGCAGTCTTCATTAAAGAAGAATCTGACATCTGTCCTTTGCCTCCAGTAGCAGTAAGTACCCCTAATCTGCATTCAAGCCATCACCAGACATAGTAAATTACAATTCACATGCTTTCTCTGTTTATGTAATTCTGGTAATGCTAGAGTAGACCATAGAGTAGTAGGCTAACACAAAGCCGAGAGCAATTTTAACCAAACAGCTATGCAGAGAAAGGCTGCTCTTCCTCTCCTGTGTTTGTAATCCAGTGGAGCCACTAGATATAGCCAGAAGTAAGTGGCACCAGTGGGATGTGTTGAAAAGACTTAATTTGTAGACAACCAAGCTGTCCAGCCTCAGACTTCTTTCACCAGTTCCCCCCTGTTATGCTCTGACCGGTTGGTCAGATAATGCGCTGATTATTTCAGTTTTTCCTGTGCAATAACCCTTCTCTTCTAACCCCAATACCTTCCCCTCTGTATGACAGTAAGAATCCTTAAACTGATAGGAAAAGTTTGTAAGTGTTGAAAATATGACCCTGAAGATTGATACCTACGCTAGGAGGAAATGTTAAACAGGGAATATGATAGAACCAGGAATTCAGAGGTGCTGCAGGAGGGGAAGTAACCCCATTGTTGCATTTGCATATGAGAGCTTTAGAGTATACGCCAGAAAGAAGGGCTGGGAGGGCCACAGCATCAGACGCAGATAAGGTAGAGGAGGGCTCTGTCTGTAAGTAAAGACAGAGTGGACATAGCCTCACCATGTTCTCCAGAGCAAGCTAGCCCAAGAGCAAGGGGAAGTAAGGATGGTTTATGAGAAGCTTAAGTAAAATATAGAGACAGCTAAGGAAGTACATGGTTGTGTATTAATTGGAAGTACATTTCATCAGTGACTGAGGGTTTTTTGTAATTGTTTTTCATTGGAATTTTTAAAATGTCAATATTTAAAGTGGATTCAACTGAATCCAGTAGAGCTTTTATTTCCACAGAAATAATACTTCCAAATAATACATTGCTTGCCAAAAACCTGTTATGTTTTAATGCCTCTAAGTCAGGATGGGCTTGAGATCCCCAAACCTAAGGTGTTTCTTATCAATTTTAAGAAAGTCTAATGCCAAATGTCAAGCTAAGTGAGGAAGTCTCTCCTGGAGGCGTTGACCATTACCGTCCAGTAAAGCATGGAGTCAACCCAAAACGTAAGGAAATCCTGTATGGCTAAACTACAGTTGTGTGCAGAAACTCACCCAATTTTTGTATGGTTGCAATAGCAGATAAATTATGTCAGTCTAAGGATGAAGTACAATTTGCAACTGCTTTTATGAGTAATTCCATAAAAGGAACAAATGTAGAGACTTTGAAATTCAGTAAGCACAGATAAACAAAGGTGAAGGACTCAGGACTGTTACAGTAAATGCTAAACAAAAACATGGAAATCGGTATTTAGCCAACCATTTTTTTTTTCCTTCTGGTTTGTAGACTCCTAGAGAGAATCCATTTCCAATTCAACAGCTGTGTGGTAGTACATTGAAGTAAATATCGCTAAGGACAATGACAGGTCTTGGGAAAGCCCAGGAGAAGATGTAGGGTCAATGAGAAGAATATGACCTTTCCTTAGAACGGCTAATAAGAAAGACCTGTTTCTTTTCTCATTGCAGAAAGAGCCTGTAGACCCTTGGATATGCTCCAGCTGTAGAAGCACTTTTGCAACTTTTGCTCTGCTAGAATCTCACCAGTGCATCCATAAAGACCGGGTCCTTACCACCAGGTTCAGACCACCAAATAAATTGGGACCCGTAAAAGCAAAAAGCAAACTCAAAGGGAAACTGAGAGGAGCGGCATTAGGCAAAAGCATTGCTCAGTGCTACGGGACCATCTCCTGTTCCTCTGCTGCAAAGCTTAGCTGTGCCAGCTCAGGAAGCAATTGTGATGCTCTTGTGAGGTTTATACCTAAATGGAGAAATGGCCGGTCTTCACTGCTGAAGGGAAGAGAAGTGAAGCAGCCGGACGGCTACCCTTGCCGACTCTGTGGGAAAATATTTGATTCCATTGACAAGCTCACAGTCCACACTTACGCGCACAAAGGGGAGCGCCCCTACAAGTGTTCACAGCACGGATGCACAAAAGCCTTCATTTCCAAATATAAACTGCTCAGGTACAACTCTGAAGGCAATCCTTTTCTGGTGGGTGTGTGGGGAAAAAACCAAGGACATCTTTTTCCTCTTGAGTGTCCTAGTGACAGTTAATCCCCGAGTTCCAGTTTTTATTATTCCTGTTTTGGTAGAATTGCAGAAAACTAATCTCCCTCAATTGCGGTGGCTGCTCAAAAAGATTACGTTGAGCAATTTTAACCTACTCTGTGCTTTATGATTAACACCTTTCCCCCAAAAAAAGTTAGGCTTTTACTAATAATCTGAGAACTTGTGAAATGCCTTCCTTCAAGAGTGCCAGTGTTTTCAAGTCTTGAAGCTGTACTGTGTACTAGAGTGAATGTAAAGGCAAGTAACTTTTTTTTTTTTTGTCTTAGGCACTCAGCCACTCATTCTCCACAGAAATCTCACCAGTGTGGCTACTGTGAAAAGACCTTTCACAGGAAGGACCATCTAAAGAATCACCTTCAGACTCATGACCCTAACAAGATGGCCTTCAAGTGTGAAGAGTGTGGCAAGAAGTACAACACCAAGCTAGGCTATAAGAGACACTTGGCTCTTCATGCAGCCACCAGTGGGGACCTTACCTGTAGGGTATGTGCCCAGGAGTTTGGCGGTACTGAAGTTTTGTTGGAACACCTCAAAAGCCATGCAGGGAAACCAACTGGCAATACCAAGGAAAAGAAACATAAGTGTGACCACTGTGAGCGTCACTTCTATACCCGTAAAGACGTGCGGCGTCACATGGTAGTTCACACAGGCTGCAAAGACTTTCTATGCCAGTTTTGTGCCCAGAGGTTTGGGCGGAAGGACCACTTGACTCGCCACACTAGGAAGACTCATCCACAAGAACTGCTGAAGAGCAGGTTGCAGAACGGTGACTCAGTGGGTCTCCTTGACCAGCTTTTTCCATTCAGGCTGAAGGAAGATGCCAGCATACTGTCCCCTTTTCCTGAAAGGGTCTCTGTGCAGAATGGGATTTTGAATAGTTCAGAATCAGGGGAATACAACTGTTCACATCTTCATTCCCAGACAAGCTTACAAACTGCTCTTCCTCTTGAACCTTCTCCTCATTTGCAAAGGATGGGCTGCGCAGACAGCCTGCCAGCTGTCCATCCCACACCATGCTCAACAGCCGTTCCTGCCAACCTGAACCTTCATCAGCCTAATAAATATGACCTTAGTTCTACCTCATTTGCAGCAGGATCCCTCAAGAATCTACCGATAAAAGTGGATGTTAAAGGTTACAACGTGCATCTTCTTGAGGACCTGCCGTTACCAGAACCTCAATCTCTCCACAAAATCAGTCTGGAAGAAGCTTCCTCAGGGCCTGTAGGGGATACTAACAAGTACCCAGTGCACAAGGAGACAGAGGCAGCAGCTGAAACTACAAGCCTGCCTTTCATGGATCTCACTCATGTGATGAGTTTCTGGCAGCTCCCATCAGGTGACAACCAGAACACTACTGGGGACATCACAATGGCATTTGGTCCAGAGGAACCATCACACAGGCTGAATGGCCTCGGCCAACAGCAAGGTCTTCAGCTAGCAACTGGTGGGATGGCCATAAACCAGCTGCATCATCTTCCTCGCTCCTTTCCATCCACTACAAATTCTGTAACGTTGCCTCATTTTCACCATGCCTTCAAATAACTATCACGGGGGGGGGGCGGTTCTCTTTTTTTAAGACTGTGCTTCTTTCTTAAATGTTAGGATGGGGTGGTTTTGGTTTGGTTTGGTTTTTAAGAAAAACTGCCCCAAATGTTTTCAAAGCATGTTATGAACATGGTAGTTAAATTCAGGATGTTAATAAACAAGCAGCTCTATTTTTCATACTACTACTATTAGGTTTTTAGCATATGACAATAGTAGGACTAACGTATTTCCCTCAACACCCTCTATATTTTTGTTTCTTATCTTTCACACAAACAACTGAATAAATATCTTCAGTGATAGCAAAGCATCTTAACAGGCATGATAAAACTATGGCTGCTGCGGTAGGAGAAATAGGGTTAGGGTGAATGGGAAGAAGGGTGAAATCACAGAAAAATAATTTTAAATGAGCCATAAATCACAGCAAATTTATACACATGGCAAATGTAACAAACGATTTATCAACATCACATAGATTTCTGTTAAGCACTTAATTACTGAACTTTATGAATCTTTAATTTAAATCAGAATCATTCCAAGAGTAAATCTTACCTCCTTGTTTCACTTTTTTAAAATGAAGATCACTATTGTGATTACGTTTAACTAGATTTTGTTTTCTGAAGCGCACTTCAGCTGTGTGCGTCTCCTGCATTTTTTCCTAGGGCTGGAAATAACTACCACTTCTGCATGACTGCATAAGAACCGATGTCTTGTATATGTGCAGTTTTCAGAATGGGAAGTGAATTGTCTCAAAGATTAGAGCAAAACATTAATTTTCACTTAGAGCTGGATCTGGCAAGGTATCAGACACTGGTCTCTCTCTCTCTAGTAAAGCACTTAAGCATTTGCTTAAATTTAAGCATATGTTATCCCATTGGGTCAACAGCTTGCTTGATTTAACACTCTAAAAAATAATGTTTCCTACCTAAGGGGCCTTTATTCACTTTTTGTTGATAAAAATGGCCTTTGTTTAGTCTGGGAAAAGATTATTAATCTTAGCCATCTAAAATGTGGATTCCTTCACGGAAAGCCAACCCTGGCCCAGGGGAGCCTGCGACCAAGCGGGACCTCTGTGGGGCCAGGGGCAGGTCCGTGCACAGAAGGGTTGCGGTGGTGAGCTGACACTGGGCCCTGTTCAAAACCAGGTTATGAACCTGCCTCACAGGTGTCGCCTGAAATTAGTGGGTGTGATAATGGTCGAGGCCATTTTAATCACAGAGGTTTTGCTCAGTAGCATTGGGACAGCTGCAGATGGACTGCCAGCCTTTGTTTCTTCTAAACCAGAACCATGGGGACTCTTGTTAGTTTCCTGGGGTAAATTGTCCATGTACATTTCCAGTTGACGGTGTGTTGGTGTGGCAGTCCTATCACCTGATGCACGAACTAGCAGAAACTGCAAAAATCACACCTCTCAGTAGGTGACGTTATTAAAAAAAAAAAAAGCCTAACCCATAGTTATAAAAAAAAAAAAAAAACAAACCCTGGTTTTAGTGGATGATGCAGTTACTAATGGATTCTGTTGCAGCTAAAACAGACACAGAATTTCTGAATCTGAGTAAATTCTCAAACCCCGAGAGCTACTCTTCCATTAAATCCAAAGACAGTTAATAGTACCTAATGATCATTGCAAATATAGCATGAAGCAAGCATGTTCTCTTCTCCCCCACTAATCAGAGGAATATTTCCAGACAGCTTCAAATAAAAAATATTTTTAAAATGATTGCTGGCTTTGCTGTTAATGAACTACAATGACATTGTACAACTACAATGATCCAGATATTCTTACAAGTTTATCAGTACTTGGATTAAGGAAAGGTTGTATTATTGCAGTTCATGCAAGAATACATTCTTCAGATACACTGTTCAGGGGTATTTTTTTGTTATGAAAATTTTTGTCATAAGGCAAACCAGAAGGAATTTTAAGATCACTCTTGTAATGACAAAGCAGGAGGAAGAGCAGGTGCTGCACAGTCATGCCCAGTTAGCAGATATTTAAGTTACGAGTTCCAGAATAGGGAAAAGGTTGCAAAAACATTCTTCTACAGCTAGGCTTGTATTTTCATCTGGGCTTGGAAAGGTGTGTGTATATTCACTTACTGCATTGTTTTCCTTGTTCATGCAAATTGTATTCACTTGGCTTCATACAAGCTTATGTACTTGTAAAAAAAAAAAAGAAAAAAAACCCAAAAAAACCCCCACACACAAATTTTGTAGCACTGCCTGATCATATACTGTTAATAGACATTTTGTCATTTTGGTTTATGCTTCTATAAGAGGTGTAAGTAATTACTGAAATAATTGTCTTTTGAATTAAAACGTGATGTTAAGAAGAAAACTTTATGGAAACACTGAGCTAGACTGGTGCCCATGTTCTTTGAGCTGCTCAACTGTAGCAGGGTGCCTGAGCTCTGAGCTGCCAAGAGAGGTGCTGCTGCCTGACCTCAGCCTCTTCTGAAACGTGGAAAGATGCGTTGGCGAGAGATGCTTATCGTATGTAACTACGGGTTAAAGACTAAGTCTCATTCAAGTAAAAAGAAAATAACCACTTTTGATATTAAAACGCTTAAAAAGCATACCATGATGGTGTCTACAAGTAGAAGACAGAAGCAAATCTTAAATGTGTAATACTGCAGCTTTAACCCTTCAGTCCATTCCAATTTCTTTTTCCAGATTCTTGACATCATAAATGTAGAGGAAGCTGATGATGTCCCATCACAAAGTAAGGCAAGTTATTTCAAAAGGTTATGTTTGCAGAAAAATTGTTTTGTTTTAAACCTCTCACAACTCAGGAGATAGCCCCCGAGTCATCTAATACTTAAAGTAGGGCTGGACTTTCTCACAGTTTTTATTAGGGGGACTTCTGTGAGCATTTTTGAGAGGCCATCAGTAGCTGAGGCTCATGAATGCTTTGTTTCTGGGCAAACAAATTCTCTGAGCTCAGTAGACCTGCCTGTTGTGGGCCTGAATACCACATTTCTGAAAGAGCAATAGTTTGGTTTTGGTGGGGTTCAGATCACAGGCAAGGCAGTGCTAAAGGAAAGGAGAGGTGTGGAGACAGCAGCAAGTCCTCGCCAGCTCTCCCTTGGGCTTACCTGTGGTGTCCGAGAGGATGGGGCTGCAGCGGGCGGGCAGGTGTGACTTCAGGCGGTGATGGTGGAGAAGGCAGCAAGAGCTGCAGGACATCTGTCCGGTGGCACCGCCTTTGGCTCGTGCAGGGCTGTGACAACACCAGTGTGGGGAGAGGCAGCCCCGCACACACTAGGGGTACGGTGGAGGAAGAAGGCAGCCCCACCAGTGGCCGGTCCTCCCTCCTCTCCGGCACAGCCCGTTCCTCTTCCAAATGGGAGAGGAGGATGCAAGGGCAGAGAGCTGGCATGGGGAAGGTAGGATAGACCGTGGCATAGCAGCTGAGAGATGGAACGGAAAGATCTGACCCAGTTCAAGCACCGACCCTCCTGGAGATCTTAGGATATTTTACCTCGCATCACAGTAAAAATAAAAATACTCTTTTTTTCTGAATGCTGCTTGGAAAGCTGTAGAAGCAGAGTGATACATGCCAACTAAATAACAAAAATATTATAATCAAGTGATACCGTAAAATAGAGAAACTTTGTAAACATTTGGTCTCATAGAAAAAATGTACTCATTTTATAAAAAAAATGGAAGCCACGTAAACCTGCTGAAATAATGTTAAGGAGCTAAAATTATACTACATGGAACAAAAGACTCTGCATCCTCTATGTAAATACAACTATTTCTAGTGCTCATTTCCCATCCCCTGTGAGAAACTATGTTAATTTCTTATTCCTTTGGTTTTATTTACCAACCATTTCTGTTGGGACTCTCCATTTTCTTAACCAATGAGTTGCTGTTAATTCCTGAGTGTTTTTCCTAGCCAGTCTGAAATAGGATGGTAAGTTCCATATATTAATGATTGATTAATTTTTCTGCTAGCAGAATTTTAAAGTACTCTTCTTCAATACACTGTTCCTGTCCTCCCTATAATTATGTTTTCTGTAAGACACGGGAAAATGTTCTGTGAAATCAATACCAAACAAACAGCTCTACGCACAGATAAAAAATAATGGTGCAGGGGAAAACAAACACGGTAAAACTTGCTCAAACTTTTAAGGGTTCATTTATTCGCTTGTAAAAGAAAGCAATTGTGATAACGTTGCACAGCATAGTCTGGTATGGGCCTTTCCCCCCCCATCTTCCTGGGTTGAAAAAAAGGCTAAGAAGCACTGCTGTAGTATATTTGGGCTGATTTCATTCCTGTTGTTTCTAAGACAGGCTAGCTGTAGGAGTTACCCTTGTTTCAGTGTCACCCTTTCTATATTATCTAGACACTATTAGCTACAGCCAAGTAGAGTTTAATTAAACGCTGTGAAGTCTGGTATTTATTATTGCTGTGTCCAACTACTTTTCATCTTCATTTACTCTATAAACATTTAACGGGCAAGAACATTCCTTATGGATTTTAATTGAAAAATCTTATTGGGAACTGTTTGGGCTAAAAAAACCCAACAGCCCAATGTATTGCAACATCGAAAGTTTATGCAAGGTGATCCAAGGTCGGTAGTAAATCAGGTGGCCAAAAAATAAGAAGGGGATATGCCTCCACGACATCTCTCTGTCTTGCCAATCAACTTCTAAAAGCAATTGAAGTTTTTAATGGAAGAATGAGATTTGGTTTCAGTTAGTCTGAACTTGAAGTGCTTTGAAGCTAATGCACAGCTTGCACGGCCGTTGATCACTTGTCAATCACTACCATTTATCATTTATTGTTTACTGGAAGATTTTATTAAATATATACACAAAATTCCAAAATGTTCATTTGTCTTGTTCAATAAAGCAAAGCATTAGGGGGGAAAAAAAAAATCGTTATATTGGGTCTTAGATTTTCTTGAAACCATTGAATGAACCACTGGTAACATCCATCTCCTTTTAGGCAATCAGTTAATTACATTTTGGCAACTGATATACAAATAATCTCACAACTTTAAAAAGGACAGCATAATAAACTTCGTAGCCTAGGGAAAAAAAAAAAAGTAAAACAAAAGACAATGAATTTCAGTTTGCTTATTTTATTGTATGTGGTAGCTGTAGCACTTGGAGTGGAAGAGGTGCTGGAAAATTGTGTTGCTTAAGGTCTTCCATAATGCTGCAGAAGAAAACCTTAACACATCCTTGCTGACCAGCCACTCTATCTTCTATTGTGCATTTGTGGTCTGAAAGCAGCAACAAGCCATATACTTGTTATTTGCGTAGAAACAGTTATATAAATAAATTTATAATTAAATTTTATATAAATATAAAAGTTATATTTTACTCCATTTTACCTAAGGAGATTAAACCTCAATCCCTGGGAAGGTGATGGAGCAGCTCATCCTGGAAACCATTTCCAGACACTTTAAGGATGAGAACATTTATTTGCACCACTCAAAGCCGGTTTCTCATGTCTGTTTTCTCCGTTAAAAAGCACTCTTGCGTCGCACTGAAACTGATCTCTCACTAGCCCAAAGTGCTTTGTAAAGCACCTGGCAAAGCTCAAGTTTTACAGAAAATGCAGCAGCAGTTGCCAACAGCCCGGCATCTACAAGCTCACCCAGGCCAGTTGCTTCCACAGTTCCCAGGGACACAGAGGACTCTCTCCTACATTTTGGACACTAGTATGGATGTCTGTCCTGGGGACCTGCTGGAGGTACCGGCTGTCCCAAGCCTCTGTCAACTGGCTGCAACTACAACCCTGGCAATAGCCGGGCTCACCAGTGTCCCTAGGGAAAGAGGTGTCTCCTCCCCAAGCCTGTCAAGCCCTGAGTTTCAGAGTTCAGTAGCTAAACCTTGAGAATGGTGACGGTATCAATAAATCCCTGTTGGTGGTCTGCAAGACCCTGCATGATAACTGTAAGAGTTACTACACTGTTAACATAGTCACAGGTAATTCGGGGAGCGGAGAACACCATATGAGACCACTGGGTACTGTCAACAGGTTTTCCTGTAGCTGGCAAAGTCAAGGGGGTAGGTAGAGTTGATGATGGCACTCTGGACTGAACACTCCCATGCCCGTTGCAGACTTCCCCGCAGTTGAAGGTTCTTTGCTGCTGGTCAGTGGCTATCAAGGACAGCAGAACTCCACATAGAAGGACTCTACAAAGACTTTGAATGTGAGTCTCTGCAACAGACTGTTTTGTGCACATTACTGTTCGTCCCACGCTCCAAGCACTTTTACAAGCTCATCTCGCAGGCTCAAAATACCTTGCCAGCTACAGGAAATCCATTTTGGCCACATTTCCTGCCAGGATCTCGTACTCTGCAGTCGTATGTATCTCACAGGGGTGCAAGATGCTGATCATCTGAGACACCCCCTTGCACAACAGCACCACAACCACCTTAAGCAGGGGCTGGAAGGCCGCCTTGCTGCTTTGACGTGGCTCTGCATGGCCCAAGATGGGAACAACACTGACTGCATGGACTGAAGAGCAGAAGCACCAAACATCATGGTCTGGGAAAGTAAACATTGAGGAGAAGGAAGAACCTCCACACCGTCATCCTGACACAGTGATTACTGAAACGGATGCTGGCATCTTCCTCACTTGGACAATGGAAGCACATCGTGAGAGCACAAGACCTGATAGAGAGGTTTGCATTATCAACAGCGAATCCTCTCAAGATGCCTGTTACGGCAGAACACAGTCACTGCCTACTTGAGATGGAGCTGCTCCAAACTAAAGAACATTTAACACCAAAATGAATATTCTCAGCAGCCTATACCGGGGACGTGAGGAGCTCTGCAAAAGTTTTCAGTGCAATTGATTGCTTCAATTAATACAAAGAAGTTCATACTGCAAACATTGCAACAGGATATTGTGTATACACAAAAGCAAACGAGGTCCTTTTATGTTATAATGTTGAAATAAAAAAATATTTCTTACCCAAACTCTCCTGAAGATTTTTTTCCAGTAGATACACCCAAAGATTTTCTGGTTTTCTGCAGTATTCCTGGAGAGGTCTCTGCAGATCATTATTTAAAAAAAACTATTGGCCATAAAAAATTATATCCTACATAAATTCAATATAAAACCCAGAAATTCAGGGATCAAAGATATTGATACAAAGAGCAGTATGTATTATCATTCACAGGTTATACTACATATAACCACTAAAATAACTTTATAAAACATCTTCTAAATATAGACTGAGTATGGGTCATGATTACCAGTAGCAATGGGTGCTAGCAAACATACATGGTATCCTGCCTAGAGGGAACTGTTTTAGGGATGTGATGGTGTTAATTTTAAGGCTGAATCAACAGGGGGGAAGTCAGATGGAACAAACAACATTCAAAGCTTGATGCTTCATCTAAATGGACTTAACAAAATTTAAAGAAGATGGAATAAATCTTAACATCAAAGATTAAAGGTCATGGAGTCCTTTACGGGATAGACGGAACCTCACACCCAGACTGCATGTTTTAGAGACGTCTGTTTGAGGACCTCTAATTGAAAAGGCTAAGAAGCCCCTCCTGAGAACCCACATGAAAAACTCTGTGTATACATTCGGCACAACGGATCAAGATAATGACTTGGAAAGCCATTCAATATCAACAACATCCACTTGGAAATTTTTGACCCTTCTCATTTCTAACAAGTGTTGTACGGAAATGAGTTTAGGATTTCATGTCAAGGCCTGGACTTGGGGAAAAAAAAAAAAAAAAATTCACACTTTATCAGAAAACTGGATTCCAAAGCCTAGGATCTGCTTTAAAAATGCCACCCCCCACCTCAAATACATCACAGTTTGTTATAAGAAAAACATAAATATGGCTAAATGAACTCCTTACCTGGCCTAGGTTTGCCTGTATTGGCACCTTCTTGTACTCTCTTCTGAAGCGATAATACAGCAGCTGTTAAGGTTGGGTTTTTTTTCTGAGTCACTGGTTGCTTGCCCTAGTAAAAGAAGATGCACAATCCACACAACACTAGCAAGGAGCTTACAGATCCCGGTGACAACTCTCCAAATCACTGTTGAAGCAGTGCTAGGAAGGAACAGGAAAAAGGTGCACCCCCTCCTACTTTGAAGCCATTTTTCCTGCCCAAAATAGGTAAAAGAGTAATGAGATTTTCAAACATCTTAAAAAAAAAAAAAAAAAATCAGTACTCTCCTAAAGGAACTGTTTACATTTTTTTTCCCTATAATAAAATAGGAGCTCACTTCAAGACACTGCCAATTAGCTCCACTTTTCTGATTCCCCAGAGGGTCCCAGCCCTTTGGCCTTGTGTCTAGCGACCAGGGAGTAAATCAGCTATACATTTGCAGGGAACAGCAAACCTGCAAACAGCAGGGAGCCCTACTGAACAGGAAGAGCTTTCTCTATGTATTGCAAAAGCTGCCAGGTTTCTGCTTCCCTACAGCTGTTACCCTGGAACCCAATCGCAGAAGAGTCTAAAGAAATTGTTGTCCAACTTTTTCGTACCATCATATTCTGTCACTTTTTATTTCAGACAAAGGGCTCCAGTTTCAGGGAACTCCTAGCTGATGTTCAGCATGTATCTTGTCTTAAGAATTTACCAACTTCCCTGGAGTCCTAAGTTTTGTATTAATATAGGTCTTTACTCACCATAAACTACAGTTTGGCAAATCTGCCTCCAGGACAAGACAAGTGTGACTGTGTTTGCTTACCAAAGCCTGTCTGGTGGTCTTTGCAGCAAAGGCACGGCGGGCAGCTTGTTCTTCACAAAATTTCATGTGCCTCTCTGCTGCAGCCTCATTAAACCTTCGTGAGCAGTGCGGACACTGAATATAGTCTGATCATGAGAAAGGAACAACTTGTGTCACAGTTTATACACGACAGGAGAAGAATTGCCCTGCTTTACTGGAGCACTCAGGATGTAGTTCAAAACCTGGCGCCGTCAGCAGGATGACCACGGTGGGTTCCCATGAGCTCCCAAAGTACAAATGTAGGAGAACTACAAAAACCTCCTCTAGAAAAGCACTTGGGATCCCGAAATGCATGCTTACGGTATTAACCCAGCAAACAGTAATTGCTTTCAGAAATAAATCCCTGGGGATTAATAAAAGCAGATTTTATTATTTTTGTCCTATTCCCACCCCCAACCTCACAATTAACATATCTGCAGAAAAAGCGATATTTAGAAATTCCTCGAGTAGTCTAAACCAATGATTTTAAGACTACTTTTGAAGATTGGTCATTAAGATTGTTAGTTGTTTTCGCAAAATCCATTTCCTTTGGACATTGACAAAATACTGCTTAAGAAGCTCTGCCCCGCCAGCTGAGGCACATCCAAGAGCCAGGTTTCTGGGTGTGAAGCAGCATTGTGAAGAACACATAGCAGTCCTTCCTAGAGTCGTTTTTGACAGGGTTATAGTCCTGGTTCTGCTAAAAGCTGTTCAGCTACATTTATCGCTGGTGCAGTCCCACTCGTTTCAATGAACAGTTGGTGTTCAGAGTCCAGGCAGTCACATTCAGCCCTCACACTGCCCTTGCTGTCCTCAGATCCTTCCTCCCCTCCCCGTGGCTTTTACAAAAGCAGCCCAAGTGTCCTTATCCTAATATTACAGATATAGTATCTTTACAAATAATTTCTCCCAGTAACAGCCCAGATAAGGTGACCCAAGCAGCCACCAAAAGCCAGCCCCAGACCAGCAGCGTGGGCAAAATGGTTCCGAAGACAGGAGGGGAGGACGAGGCAGGGCAGATGCCTGGCTTCGGGGGCACTTGCAGGGGGACCTGGCACTTCAGGGGAGAACGGGGAGTTTTGGGCTCTATTTGGAGGAGGGAGAGGGAAAGGAAATATCCCTCTCTCCTCCCCACAATCTATGTGCTTTCTCTCCAGTCCTGTAGTATAGGATATACACCCTCAGCAATGTGTCTTTCCTAAAAAGCCGTTCTCCAATTCCTTTCTCCACAACTACAGCAGCTTTTGCATGACTGTTTCCTCCAAGAGGGAGAAGGAAAGGGAGGGGTCTGCTCTTAGAGTCGGTAGAGTCAGACAAGAAGTAAGAGTCATTAAAGAATTCAGCAGTGGAAATTCAGAGAGGAGCTTGACCCCAGTCAAGGAAGGAAGATGTGTTCTGCTGCTTATACTGCATCGCTGTCATCTAGAAGAGGAGAAAGGCTGGAATCATGGCAGCTGGTTTTGTTATCAGTCATGAATTCCTGCTCTGGAAGTGAGCCCAGAGAGCCCCCCCTTTCCCCTCCCTCCCTCCGCCTTCCTAACGCAGGTGGGACTCCACTGAGACCCTTTCCAAGATTGCTCCCACATTTCATAAATCACACACCATGAGAAATACCAGCTGTATGTGCATCTCTTTGGACCCGTAACTTCTAACACAATGAGCTCTGTGCAGAGACCACACCTCGAATTAGTAGTAAACCAGACCTGCCTTTTTCTGAGTGACTTCCCCATACTACGCAGGAGAAGGGGACAGTGGAAAAGCCATCGCATGGGAGTGGGAAGTCCCTGTGCACTACAGTTGTTTTGAATGGTGAGGGGATGTATTTCACCCTCTGTTATACCGTGGTACAGCCTATGCTAGAACACAGGCACCCCAACTCTCCTCCCAAAGCACTGTCTAATATCAGACCCCAAACTTGCTGCCTTTAAACTTAAAAGGTGCAGTTAGTTTTCTCTTCCTCCCCACCACCTCTGCATTGCACTCCTACTTGATTTAAGCCAAGAAATACAGCTGAAAATTAGAGAGCACAGAGGGAATTAATGTTCACATTGTGTTGTGCCGGGGGGTGCAAAACTGAAGCCCAGCTGTGGATAATAAGAGGTCACTGCTTTACCAAAGATCAGGACAAGATCAGTACTAAGATAAAGTAGACCACAAACCTGGATTGATGCTTGGTGGGGGAGGAGGCGGAAGAGGGCGGCCCTCCTTCAGAGCTTTTGTGACTTGCTTGGCTGATTGAACAGTATTAATAAAATCCTCATGGTGCTGCCTCCAGTTAGATTTCTTCCCTGGCTGTTTCTGCAATGGCATTAAAGAAAGACACAAACTACATTTCCCCCTTGCAAGGGACAGAGAAAAATCTTAGAGTAAGGGTTCTTCTTTTCTGAGGGAAAGGAAGAACGTTACAAACAAAAGAAATCTGCTTTTTTTGAAAGGCATAGGAAAGCTGATTTAGCCCTTTGACGTCTATTGACAGCACCAGAAGATGGATAAAAGAACAATGCCCTTCAACAAAACACTCTGGTCGTGGCAGACCAAAGGCCGCTTAAGAGGGAATAGAAAAGACACCAACGCCTTCCCTTCTCCTTCACTTGTCAGATTCTTCTTTTTCTTTAAACCTTTGTGCACTTCTGTTTCTTTCCACAACTGATTTTAAAGAACATTTTACAACAGCAGTCTGCATGGATACCAAATCAGCAGTGATTTGGCATCTCTGGGTAAAATTATACACATGCATGTCCATGTGTATTCCCTGCCTCCCCAACAATGCATGAAAAAAAACCTTGTTCCAGTAAGAGCTTAAGCCTCTTCCCCTCCAGCTCTGTAAATAAGTTCAATTTAAATACATTTTTAAACCCTTGAGTTCAATAGCAGTGAATCTCTGTAGCTTCATCCGTGGAAGATTTGGGGCTACTGACAGCTCTCAGGTTCAACCTGGGGCATTCACGCACCAACCATCTTGGATCACGCTCTCTTTCAGATTTAAGTGAAGAGGAAGCTGTCAGAGGCTCGCAAAGCCTTTAAAATACATACACGAACATTTCCTACAAGAGCAGAGACACTTATGTGCCCAGAGTAGTCATGACACCTACTGGTTTGGCTTCTGAATGGAGAAATATTCTCAAACACTAGCAGCACAGGGAAGGGGAGGAAAGAATTTGGCACCGAGTCAAGTCCATATGTGAGACTCATCCACAACATCCAGGCTTTGTCCCCGGAGGAAGCAATAGCGTTACTGAATTGAAGACTTCATATGGAGATAACACACACGCTTCAGTTTTAACTATACCTTTTGCGGGGGCTGCTTCTTCACAGTGGTGATTTCTGTTCCCTGCAGCCTCTGTTTCAAAGAGCTGAAGGGCTTGCGCTTCTTGTTGAAGACTTTCTTGCATATTGGATCATGTCTCAGCTGGGATGCAAAGAAAAACAGTCGTTTATGGGTTGAAGTCATGCTTTGTTAATGATGCTTCCTTACTTGGGCTTTAAAATTACTTCTATTCAGGAGCAGGGAGCTGAAGCAGTGTTTATTTCGGGTTCAGTTTAACTCCTGAAGGACTTCAGCATAACTTTAAAAAGCTGTCCAAGTACAGCTGCAGTTTGAGACAAATAAGAAATAGAAGCCATTTCCAGTTTGTTCTGCTCAGGGACATGCTGGAGGCCAGCACAAATAACGACTTGCAGAGAGTAAGAGTGGGTCTGCGAACAGGAACAGTCCCATTGGACTCACCCCCCGCCCCCCTCCCACTTGGTTTTCTTTCTTTCTTGGTTAAGAGGGAGAACAGACTGATCCTGTTCAAGGGGCTGCTATTTACATTATCAGTTCTTTGAGTTTAGATAAGTATTCCGGGCTGGGGTCTCCCCTGACAAACAGCAGCACTGTCCATCCCATCAGCACCACTGAAACAGCGACGGCCCTGGGCTGAAAGGGAGCAGCTGCTTACCAGCACACGTAACCTGACAACTCAGAAGGAAAACTAGGGATAACACCTGCAGCTGAAAGCACGGGGAAATTTTAGGTAGGTAGATATCCAGTGCTGAATTTGTGGAAGCGCCACACCTTACAACAAAGGAGGTTTTAAGATTCAGAAGCGTCTCAGGCATTTTGGTTACAGCTCAGCTGGGCCAAGAAGCACCTCATTCTGCCACAACACAGATTTCTACATTCTCATTTCCCTTTGAACATTTCTACTCATGTGCTTCAGGTCCTTGTCTTCTGTTTCTAGACATTTTTGACAGCAAACTTGAGAGGAGGATTCTTCTGCAGGACCAAGAGGGCAGCAGATACCTGTGCCTTGCTCACGGAGGAGCGCACCAGTCCTGCATCATCAGGGCATGGACAGGCATTACAAGACTTGTATCTCACGCTAGTTGTAGTGATAAGAAAATTCCCACCTCCCCAAAAACATAGATAACTGTTTTTTTCAAATGATTTTGCTAGATTAAACCATCATGTTCTTCATGTGTCTGGTCTGAGATACCAAACATGGAACTACTAACATGGGGTAGTTCTACCTGCATCTCAGTGCTCACAGTTACTCAGCTTTCAGCGTATTTTTCTTGGTGGTTTTTTTTTGGGTTGTTTTTTTTTTTGTTTTTTTTTTTTTAAGTCAGTTTTTAGTTCTATCGTGGGGATGATCTGATTTACCACAGAGCCACGGGATCAGTAATGCAAACTGAGGAGGGGAGGGACGCGTGCAGAACCCCCCCTTGCAGAAAAACCCTGCAGTTGGGTTGTGCCAGGCAAACTGTGCAGCCACCCATTTAGTTTGTAATCCAGGGATCAGGGAGGTCAGGGGGAATCTTTTCATTCACTTCAGCAGGCTTTGGAACAGAGCCTGGTGCCTACATTATGCTGTCAAAGGGACTACTTATCGGATGGTTTATTAGTCTGTTTTTCCCAGGAAGCCTGAAATAACAAGTTCTGCCTAGAAATCTGGAACACAAAGGAAGCTTCAGGTTAGTAATTTATGTCCCACCAAGAGATAATACGTTATTTTAAACGTGATATATAGTAAACGTCTGTTTTCAGACAAGCAGGTAAGTTAAGGTAGTGTAAGATTGCAGATTGTCACAATATTTTTATGAACATTAATTCTCTAATTAAGTTCACTAATGAAACCAGTTATTAGATCATTTGCTCTTTTAAACATGTGTTCAACTCATTTCTCTACTAGCAGCCACCTCCTTCTTCCCCAGTGCTCATCACCTTTTTCAGCTAAACGCATTGACGTTCCCATTAAAAAAAAAAAGTTTCATTTTACCAGAACATCTTGTGCAAAACGTCTTCCACAGGTTGTACAAGGAGCCAGATCTTGACTTCGGGCAGCTGTGTAAAATTCAAACCACGCAGGAGTCTCAGTTACACAGTACAGGACGGCTCGACTACAGCAGAGTCGGCGTTTGGACGGAGCCCTTGCTGAAACAGTATTTTGTTGTCAGGAAGGGACGTCAACAGTCATGCGCCAGGGCTCCCTTTTGCAGAACTACCTTACTTACCTTGCTCCTCTGAAGCACAAGCTCTCCTTTACTACGACGGACAGCTTTTTGTTTTCCTCATGACTGTCCTTTCACAGTGACATCATGATTGGGCGAGGAGATGATGGAAGAGGACTCAAAGTCGCCGCTGCCTAAATTCAGGGAGGGGGGCTGGAAAGGAAGAGCAGGCGATCTGCACCCAGATTTATTCCATTTTGTTTGTGAGTCATCAGGAAGGAGCTAGCGATGCCCAGTAATGGCTCAGGGTAAACCGTCGCTATTCCAGAAAGTAGCAGTGTCACACTAAGTGTGACACAATCTTCATTCTTAAGACAGAACGTTTCCATGACATGCTAAACAGCATTCCAAGATGATCTTACTTTGTAGATGTCAAATTTGTGGGGTTTTTTTTGTTTTTAGATCAGTAATTTTTTTTAAAATAGGTTTTTAAGTTACACGGAAAGTAATTTTAAGCCTTTCTGACTCCAATGGCAGTCACATATTCTTGTTTCAGAGCAGGGACATTACTTATATTAAACAAAAACAGCTTTTAGGAAAACTTGAACAGTAACAGAGAGCCCTGTTCATGACACTTGTAACCCACAGAGGGAAAGACCTCTCGTTTAAGTGTTCCTTACCTGCTCTTGCTGAAACCCAAGAAATCCTTGTCTGGCTGAGCAGAAGCAGATGTGTGACTGCTTTTGTTTCTTACCTTTTCCTCCAGATTTTACCATACTCCAAGGCACAGAGTTAAGATTACTACAGTGTTTCATTGATTACAAGCGTAGAGGAACAAAGCCATTCTCTAACCTTTTTGACCCTTACTCTATTGCCTCCGTTTAAATGTCTTCCCACTTTTGTTCCCAAGCAACATCTTTCTGTGTGTCTGTGCTTAGTCTGGACTATGCTCTTCCTTTCAAGCGTCTTCCTCTGCCTCCCCCATCTCTTTTACTCTGTTCTCATCCCCTCAAGGTTTTGGCTGATGCAGCTTTTTTTTTTTTCTTTTTAAAAGGAATTTAGGTACAAGCACAGTATCACTTTTTTTTTTTTTTTTTAAAGGAATTTAGGTACAAGCACAGTATCACTGAATCAGCAATGAGAAGTCAGGAAAAAGGACAATTTGCCACAGATTAGTTACTTTAGACATGTACAACAGCAGATGACTTAAGGACTCACGTGCACCGTCTCTAGTAAAAGATTTTCCTTTTCAGTACATCACAAAATCACATTCCACCCAAACCACCGAACAGCATCTGTTACTCACTTGTCCCATTTAACTCCTTTCCTGGTATCTGACTCATCTCAGTGTAATGCTTTCTCAAGTTTCCTCTTCTGCGTTGTTGTCAGGAGTCATGAGGACTAAGTGGACAGTCTCCATCACTCAAAAGCACACACTTCAAGTTACCATGCATCAGCAATTACATAATTAACAATTATGACACAGGCAGACCCTGCCTAAGCCTGTGAAACATACGAAAAATTAGTACAGATATCAGCTAAATGAAAATCCTGAAACTTGTTCTAATCTTAGACGATTTCTACTGATTTGGTTAAGACAGACTCTTGAACAATTTTAGAAAATGAAGGCTTAATCTAGATGCGAATACTGTGTTGACACTTCAGTTTTCTGAGCAGTGATCAAGAGACTTACAGACTTAAATGCCTGTTCATTCCCTTCTCCCAAAACCATGTTACTTTATCAATTAAAATGTATTATAAAAGACTTCTTCCAATAAAACCCAAGTACTTCGAATCGTTTCTGTACATCAAAAGGCCTCATCAGTCCTTCTGCTAGCTTGTCTCCCATCTAGTATTCGCAAGACTATTTAAGGAATATTTAAGATGCTTTGAATTTAGTAGTAGTCAAGCCACTCCACCGACGTGTTGGTTACTGTGTTCCTTACTAGTAAAATGGTTAACTTTTCACCCAAAGGCAGAAGATTGCTCCATCTATAGTCCTAAAGACCTAAAGCTGAGGGTTTCTTAGGAATACAGGAGGATTCAGAAGGACTGACTACCAATCCTATTCATTTCATTCACACGTATGGACTGGTCACTATCATAATAATTCACATGCACAGTACAGAAATTTAAGATCGCACCAAGCCTAAAGATACCGGCCCTCTGCTCATCTTCAGAGTCTGCAACAATTGCAGTGGGACATAAGTTTGTATTTCAATGAAACCAAACTGAATGCAAGACCTGAAGAACACTATTTCAGGAAAATCAAGACAATGGCTATCTGCAACATACAGCATTTTTCTAAGTTATCTGCTGCTCTGTTTGCCATACTACTCAGACCGAGTACTTTTAGCAAAGCTGATTTCAGTGGCAACAGTAAGGGTCACTGACTACTGCAACACTTGCTGCGACAGATTTTATTTGCTAAGAAATGTAAAACTCAGGTAACAGGGATGTCTAGCTACACCACAGCTTTTCAGACACCTCTGTCTACAAAATCTTATTTTACATCTTTCATAATAGTACCCAAACAATAAATAACCAACCCAGAAAAGAACTAAGGAGTAGGTGAAAACTTGACTTACAAAATGGTGCTGTATCAAGGAACTGTATTCAACCATCAGTATAAGGGAGAGGAGACAGGAATGGATGTATTGCTTTGTAAACTGAAATAATAGAAGAATCTAATCAGATCAAATCTGTAGGATTCTGCTGATTCATTGAATGTATTCAACAAATATATATATTGAACTCTGTCCAGTGATAGCTTGTAAGAAAAATATTGTTTTATAATTTTAATACATTTCTACTGTAATGAAACTTTGCAACAGTTGCCATGTCACTCATGACAGAACAGACACCACTAATACATCGTTTTATGTATAACTTCATTTCAGAAAGAATGACACGTTACTGGTTCTTGTTACAGTAACATCTGAATAACCCCCTTTGAGCATGATGGGCAAAGCTATGAGTTAGCAGTTCCCTTCTCAATACAAATGAAAACTTAAGGATGTTTCCGCAATAAGTTCCTCAGCTCCGTCAAGACAGCTTCAGTCCTTGAACATTTTGTTTCAGATTGAGCAACTCTTTTTCCTGCCTTGTTTTCTCCAATTTGAAGGCTAGCTTGTTGGCTTTCTTCTCCATTCTGCGTTCCTGTGCATACAAATAATTACAAATTTACAAAATAGGCATAACATGCAAAAAGAAACCATTCTAATTAACAGTTCTAGATCATGAAAACAGCAGCAATCTGGACAATAATATTATTTATGGCACTAATTATTAGTAGTCAAATTGATATGTGTACCACCAGGATTATTGTCTTTAATTAGCTGAAGCTTCTAATACACTGGCAATTTCTGTTCCTAAATAAAACGACTAATGTATCACTGTGGCCAATTAGATTTTCCACATTTCTTTCAGACTTTTCACTTTGTGCGATCTGAAACATTGTAACTGTTTTCTTTGCTTCCCTAGATAATAAGGAAATATATGGGCTCCTTCCAAAGTTATTGTGGCCATTCTTACATATATAACAGACCAAAATTTCCATAGAGGAAATTAGGATGACAAAATTATGAGGTTAACTTTCTTTCCAGTAGATTTTTCTTTAAAGAAGCAATAATTAGTCCTTTGAGACCAGCAAGTTTTTCCCATTAATTTCCAGATACAAGAACAAATGAGCTTTAAGAAAAGTTCGTAAGACAGAATTCAGGTAATATAACGTGTTTTTGCAGGGTTTTATTTAAAATAAGGCATACCTTTCGCTCCTCTTTTATTGCCTGTTTTCTAGCTTTGCGATCCTCTTTGCTCTCATCTTTGGAACGGGGCTGTGTTGATGCTCTTGGCAGGTCACTGCCATTAATCATTTGCATGCGCTCAATCTGCTTAGCAGTAAGACCTTTCTGAGGCAAGATATGGAGGGGAATTCCGGTCTTCTGGGAAATTTTTATTGGTTTGGGCTAAAATAGAGAGGGCGTACGTATTAATGGTCCCTAGCTTTCTCTCCAAGAAGTGCACATCGCACTGCCTTATCAGTATAAAAACATTAGATTCAGATTTAGCGGTAATAAGCATGCAAGTTTCCTCATAGTATTTTCTTCCCTCAGAAAAATGCACATTAATCCCAAAGGAAGAAATCAAACACTCCGTGAGCAGAATCTGGCCTCCCAGAACAAAAAAAAAAGTTTCTCCCTTTTATTTAAATATTACTGGGGAAAAAAAAAGAACTTAAATAGGCATTTAATATTCCTTTATAAGCTTTCAAGAAAAAGGTTTCCTTTCAAAATCTCACACATCTGGAACATCAAACTCTGCGCTAATGATGGGGAATGCCTGGAAGGCCAAAGAACTAGAATAAACTGTTTCAAACTGTAGAAGGGAAATACAAGCCTATTTTCAAGAAAAAAAAAAAAAACTAGTATGTGGTTGTGAGACAGATTACACAAAGGTCTATCACAGATAACAAGGAAGTAAGTTCCTTGCTCCCTGTTTCTGCCTAGCTATTACAGAAATTTTGAACTTACTCAATTCTCCTTCTAAAAGAAAAAAAAAATATATCCAAACCTTTCTTCAGTGAAAAAGTAATACCAGAGGCTAACACCCTCCCCAACCCTCTTTTCTGCTCCCTCCTTCTTTTAAAAACAGATATCCATTGAGAAAACAATCACTTTTGTCTCAAATTTTCCCAAGCCAGGTTATTACTCAGAATAAGTTTAATGATTTTACCTTTGATGGCTCCTTAATAAGCGTTGGGTGATTATATAAGTTTGAATACGTACCTAGGTCACAAAGAGGGGGGGGGGAAAGTAGTGAAGAAAGGCTTGCAAATAGAAATTAGGTAAATTTATTATGAATTGTACTACTATTTAGTCTTTTAAGATATAAAATCACAAGAATTACGTTATCCACACAAAAGTAGTAGTTTTATCTAGCAAGAATTCCTGCTGTTGTGCTCCAGAAGCATAAACCATTTTACCTAAAGCACTGTTAGAAAAGTTCTGAGATCACCTATTGTTTACTTTGAAATCTTAGGAACAAGCGAACTCCAAAATACTTACTCAAAATGGATTCGCAATCCCACTTTTCTTTTGGTTCCTCAATAACTACAGCTACTATTTCTTCCTTTTCTTCCTCACTTTCTTCATTCATAGGAGAGTCTAAATCTTCACAGGGTTCAAGAGCATCCAATTTCACACAACTTTGAAGAAGTCCAAAGAAAAAAAGATAAGGTGTATCTTTTCTTGAAAATGCGTAAGTATGTACACCCAGTCTGCCCTCAGTAAAACCCCAAACCAAAGCAAGCTATTCCTAATGAAACTTGCAGCAAAAAGAAGTTTCCTTAAGTAAGCATCCCCAAAATAAACCAAAACAGTAGGACAAGAGACAGAGTCGACAAAGAGGTATTTCTGCATTTCAAAATTATGTGGCACATGGTATTTGTGATTGGAGGGCAGGAAGAGAAGAGGGTGTACACTTTTTAGTCTGTAAGCAAGGCAGCTCTAGAGGTGATTATGTACTCTACTACTGACCAGTCATCTTTCACTACAAGGGACACATTACCGTATTTTTCAATCAGGAAACACAAGACTGATGTGAGAACATTTAGCCATTTAACTTTGGGATAATATCACCTGCTTTAAGACAAAGTGAATATACTGTGGAAATGCAGGCTTACGCTGACACAGGGTTGCTTTATAAGCACTGATTTTTGCAGTGCTCCGAACAGTGGTACCCATGCAACAGTTGCCTGCGAGTTTATTATCATGTCACTAGGTACAGTGGAATCAGCTGCATACCAGCAGGACAGAATATGCTTGGCTACAGAGTCTGTTAAAAACGAAAGTAAATAAGGAGAAAGGTAAGTTACGCTAAAAAGGGAAAGGAAGAATGCCTCTAGATTTTACTTACACTAAAGTCAATACAATTACACAAAAGGAGCATAATCTCACGTAAACCAACAAAATGCCTCCACTTAATTTTATCATCTCATAAGCTAAGATTGACATTTGGTGACATAAAAAGAACCAGTTAATACTCATACGTAGCTGCTTTTATTGTGGGATGTCATCTTTGAGTACGTGAACTGGAAACAACATACCCAAACTTTCCATATAAACACAGGATCACAAAAATACTTATGTGAAGCGGTACTTCTGGGAATACATACTTCTTTGCTCTCTCTTTGTAGTAATCATTCAGGACTTCCTGCAACCGAGCATTGTCCGTGTTAATATAGCCTTCTAACTCCGCATTATCCAAGGCTCCAATTTCATCTTCATCAAATTGTTCAAAAAACTAAAATAAGGAAGTGGATATCTGTAATTAGATCACATTTGTCATGCAACTTCTCGATGGCTCAAAGATCTACGCATTTCTTTCTATTTGCCCCTTTTTCCTCTCCCCTCTCATTTGCTGAACAACTGCCAGACATATCTGCAGTAGGATTTCCTCCTTACTGTCAGTATTCTTTCAGCATGGGAGTCACAAACTTATCTTTTAATAATAAATAAATCAGTTTCTGGAAAATGTTTCTTATTATGATGCATTATTTCAAACTGTACATTAAGAAGCCTGTCGCTGCTCAGGACAACAGTTACACCGTATTTCCACTGCTCTGACATCATTTCATGAACGCACACTTGGCACAGTGGGGAGAGAGGGTGAAAGAAGTGAGTCTTTACCAGGCACTTGTACAGGATTTGCTGCACTTAACTGAGCCTCTCGGACAAAAGGGTAACACCAACTATGAATGCTCATTATAGCAACTGGAATAATTTTGTTTAACTGTATCAGTGTTAGGCCTTTTAATAGCAATCAACACTATAACCTATGTAATAACCTATGTAATACAAGCCACTCAGTGCACACAATATTAAATGCAGAGTATGTGCACAGAACAGCTGTTTGATGCCCTGACTACTGAAGGCAGTAAGAATTTGCACAGGCATACAGGACACAACTTTATGAGATGAATCAAAAGACAAAGAAGCATTTAACACCCTTATGTTTAACAGTTACATTCCTGAGCTGCCTCACCTTCTCAAATCTGTCATCCAACAGGGTTAACTGCTCATTCCTTCTCATTACTGAAGACGTCATAGAATATTCTGTGAAACGACTCCTGGTTTCTTCTTGCATAAAAAGAAATTCTTTTGTCTGTCCATTAACCCCATCATCTGATAAAGGACCTTCTGAATCATAGTCTTTACCATTACTGCAACTATCCTTTTCATCACTATCATCCTCCACATCTTCCCATTCATCTTCATCCTCAGCATCAGATCCCCTGAACAGAAGTATAAAACAGTTTTAGAATAATACACGGACCTTTCCACAACTCTGACCAATGTAGGGTTGTCTGAAACAATTTGGCAATAATAGATTTAAATCTTGAAAGGCAAATATAAAAAGTGATTATTTTCAAGCTAGTAAAAGAAAAACAGGTTTAGCAGTAACAGTGTTGCCAAAGTCAGCATAATACTACTTCTGTCTGAAAGCTGAAAACATCTCTGATAACTGTTGGATCACACATCTGTGCACTGAGAGTGAGGTTATGTTTACATTCAGCTATACATGTCAAAGTGGAAAAAGAAAAATACTAGCTGCATTCTTGAATATTAAAGCTAGCAAAATTTCTTGTTGTTCATAGAATGATGAGAATGATACCAAAACCTAAAGAAATAATATGCACTGGGGCATCACATGAAGCATTTGTAAAGGTTCCGGAAACACCCATTAGCCTTCATCAACGTTATTACTGATGTATTTTAAATGTGACAGATGGTAATGTTTTAAATAGTTCAAGAATCCTATTATTCCACACATTGCATCTGTAAACAAATACATATAATCCATGAGCTCAAAGTAACAAATGAAACCCATCTCTTGGATAACACGTGAAAACTTGATGTTGTAAGCTACCACCCACATAACACAAGGTAATACTTTTTTCCTTTAACACACCTAAGTATTCAATTTGAAATCTGAAACCGTTCTTGCTTCCTACACCACCACATGAAATAACAAATAGCAGCATTCCTATTTACATATGACAAACAGTTCTACAAAGCTCTAGCTACCCTTTCTGTGGTTCATTCGCTTGTAGAACAAAATCATCTTCCAGGATATTTTCTGGATTGTCAAAGTCAAAATCATCATCAAGAGCTGCAACAATATCAGGGTCAAAATCCAGCCGTGGCCCTAGAAAGTTAAAAAAACCCCAAAACATAAATATATAAGTTTCTCTGACATTACGAAGCTACTGGATAAAAAACAATCCAACTAGACTGTTAATTTGCACTAAGGAAAGATTAAACCTAAGAATCACAAAATTGCTCAATAGTATTTGTAGATTTGATACAAGCCAGGGCAAGTCACCAGCCTCTTGTCAATTTTCCTCATCCAGAAAAGAACATTCCCCAGAGGTCTTAAGCTTCCATAAATGTATTTTAATATATTTTACTCAGAATATTGTAGAAGAAAAAATACCCAAGTTAAAGTACTGTATGATCAACTGCCAACCCTAGCTCCCACCCCCTGAAATTCCCTACATTAAAAAAGGTCAGAAAGTGTTCCTCTACTGCAATTAACAGAAGTGTCTTTAGCATCCTTCTGTCAGGACAGAGAGAACTACCACAACTACTTCCTGTTATAAAATATTAAGATAGCTGTAAAGTGAATGTTCAGTGCAAGCACGGATACGTAACAAAAGCGTACTGACAGCCTGTAACATTGAAATAATACTAACGAAGGAAAGTAAACACCACTCAGCATTTGAAAAGAAGAGAAATTTTGAGAGTGAAAATCCAGTTCCAGACTTGGATTCAAACAGATGGAGTAATAAATCAACAGTATTATCTACAGTTTTCCCCTGTTATTAGTTTATATTTGCTACACAACAGTAAGAGCTCATGGACTCCGTGTCCCCCCTCCAAGCAAAGCTAAAAACCTATCATTAGTGAATGACAGAAACAGGTCTCAAATTGAAACATGGGTCTCTTACAGATCATTCTTTATGTCTGCTATTGAGCCTGTCCTAAACCAAAACTAACATGACACTGTAATCGAAGCCATAATTACCATCTAGGACCTAGATGGCAACTCACATTACAGAAAGGTCAAAGATTTAATGATACCTGAAACAGGAGCAGCTTTATTTAATAAGCCCACATGCTCTTCAAACTCTGTGGCAAATACTGAGGAAGGCAACTTAATAGATGGAGCCTTAGAAAAAGAAACAAAAAACCAACATCACAGTATACTTGCTCTCAGTTTCTCATTTGAGCTCACATTAACAAAAATGTGCAGATAATCATGTGACCAAAAGAAACTCTGTGAGTGCTACTTAAATATTAAGACAAGCACTACTTTATTGGTGGCAAATTTTCAAAGTTACGCAATGAAAGCTAGGTAAAGTGTTGACAGCATTAATTCTCATGTCAATGTTCTCTAGGTATAGAGACAGTATTTTTGCATCTCTGAAGCTTTTTAGAGAATGGTTGTACAGCAGGCACAATGAAATTTGTATTTTTTTTTTTGTTTTGGAGAACACTAACACACATTTGAAATTACCCCTTTATTGAAAGGCTTATTAAAAGCTTACTAACATGCACATCTAAAATAACTTTAAATCTTATGTAGTATCACCAAACTGTACCTGAACGGTATTTCTGACTAAGAACATTGGTTTCAACTAAAATTACAGTATTTGGTTAAGCCAAACTCCCTCAATTAAAAGTGACCGATTGGCAATTGCATAGTTCATTGCCTGAAATTACTTACTGATTTTCCATTCCAACATGATCTGGCATCATGCAATTCCACAAGTTATGCCAGCAACTGAAAAGGTTTTTTTATTCCCTCTGGGTTCTGTTACATTCCACTTTAAAAACATGGTGTACTGGTAATACAACCTGGTATACTCTTAACTCCCAGAGCATTCAAAAGTTCTAAAAATCTTAAAAACAAATGCCAACCCGAGAAAAACACGACTTGTTCAAACAAATACCTTTGTAAGCCATCTCTGTCAAGAAAAGCTTGTCATGGGTACACAAAGTGTTTTAACACTGTGCTAGCAAAATACTGTTCATCAATAAACGTTAGCTTGTCAACTTTTGTTTTTACTTGTAGGAAAGTCTGACTGTGGGTCAAAAGGATCCTACATATATAGAGAGAGGAGATACATATCTCTCTATCTCGCAGTCACAATAACACTTGTTGAATATGGTTAATGTGTCTACAGGATGCTAAACTCCAAAGAACAGTGTAAGATTATTATTAGTGAAAATACTACTTACTGGAACTCGCTGAATTTCATCTTCTATGTGCCCCTCACTTGTGACAACAATTCTGCTTTGCTGTCCACACACAGAAGGGACAAGCTCAGAGGGACCAGAGGCTTCTTTTAGATGCTGCAAATAGTCGTAATCATCATCAAAGAAGACTCCATATTTCCGCTGCTCTTCCCTCCTTTGCTCCTCATGCCCCTTGGAATTGTAAAAAGAAGTACGTTTAGTTACTTAAGTCCATTTAAAACTTATTAACAAAAAGAAAAGTAACACACCTATTGAGAATGTCTAAATTCTAAAGTCCTTGTAGTCCTCCAATTAGAACGTTGTAACCATCTGGTTCAGTGTTCGGGTGCTGTCCGAGCAGGACCTTAAACAACCTTTTCCATAAGCAGCATAACTAACAAAGCCTGTTTTTTCAACAACAATCTTAGGTGTTGTTGTTTTAATACGTTTATATCCCTAATGCCAGTTAGTCTTCCTTCAATCCATCAGGTAGTAACTCACAACTATTGAATTCCCTACAACATCCCCTTCTTTTCAATAAGCTGGACTAAAAACTACCTTCTCTTAGGCTATGTTTTTGAATTGTACGATTGCATATCCACTTTCTTCTCCTGCAGCATTTCTTATCTGAATGAATCTCAATACTAAATGCAAGTATTTACTTTCTGGGTAGGCAGCAGAACTCTCTGGGGTGCAGTATCATCAGCAGCAAGTGGATCCCTCTGACTTCTGTGCACTAAGTGAAACGTTACCGCTTTCTTCTTCTCTATGAAGGGTTTCTTTTTCTTGTGAGGCTGCAAAAGGACATTTGGTTAATCATTAATAAAAAAAGAAATATTAAATGCACCTAAAAAGAATCTTTTGCCTGGAGTGTGCTACTGCATTCCTTTTAAGTCAGTCTTAGCAACATATATTTAGAGACAAAGCAAAAAGAGACTAGTGGTAGCTGTTAACTCTTCTCACCACATGCACAACAGCCATTTCATATGTTCTAATACCATATGCAGCTGTATTCAGCTGCAAAACGGCAATACATCAGTACAATAAACATTTGATTATAGCATATACACATTAACATATAATCCTAGAAAGGAATTTTTAAGTAACTACTTTCTAAACACTGGGTCAAATCTGAAACAAACTTCATCCAAGAAACACAGGAAACTGACATAAGGAAATTCATCTAGACACACCTAGCTTCTTGAAAATTGTTTAGACAGCTGTTCCTACACCCGTAATTCAGTATTAACCATGAAAACTATCGACTCACCATTACACAGACATAGCTCTAACATCAAAAATATAGCTAAATTCTGGATCAAGAAAAATCTGAAGTATTCTCAACTGCATGAAAGCCTTTTCTACAATTTAGCACATCTGACTTGGGGAAATACTTTTATCAAAATTCCCAGCTTTACTTACCTATCAAAACGTGTTAATAGCAGATATATGCAAGTTGGAAACTACGGATCTAACCTACCTTCTTTACCCGGTAACTTTAAGCACACAACATTACACGCTACGTCATACCAAAGTTCAGAGCATATCAACTGCCACCGTATGTTTTGAGTTAAAAGCCCCAAACTGCGCTTTAAAATCTTACGCTTGGAGCAACCATAGAAAGAAATACAGTAAGTTTTTGGAAGCAGGCAACGTGCTACTCCTACAAATAAACTCGCCGGTGACTGATGGTACGAGCGAGGTGCTTGTAACACGGCGGCGCCGCACGAGGCCGGGCAGGAAAGCCGCCCCCCCCCGCCGGCTTACCGGCACACACCTCGGGACGCCGCGGTAGGCTGGGACGCGCCTCAGCCGCTCCCGCCCGGGCGGCCCAGGCCGCTGGGGAGGCAGGCCGCCCCTCAGCGCGGCTTCTCCCACGCCGCCGCTGCCTGCCTCCTCCCCGGCCCCCCTCCCCCTCCCCGCCGCA
>NW_008795490.1:6414984-6415385 GCF_000699145.1 Aptenodytes forsteri
CGGGGGGAAGATGATAGGCTGCCACTCTGGACAGTTTGCTTTTTTCCCCAGTAACAACAACAACAACGAGAGTGTCTTCAGACTTAAATAGCGGTTCAATAAAAGAGAGCCTCCGTGAACGCAAGCAGGGTACTTTCGCCCCACCCTTCCTTCACAGACTTTTCTCCTTCTCCCCCCAAATTAGCAGAGAATGGTTCCACTCTCCAGCGGGCCGCAATGGCAGAACACTTTGGAGCGGGCCAGAGGGCAATGCGCGTGCGCAGTGGCCGCGCTGTCGCTCGCAGAAAGGGGAGAGCTGTCGGGCGGGCCGGAGCTCGCCGGCAGAGAGGCGTGGCTTGGCGCTCGGGGCTCCGCCCCCTGCTCCCGCTGCCAGCCGCGTCCGTTAGGGGCGGGGCGGCGCC
>NW_008795490.1:6415738-6470284 GCF_000699145.1 Aptenodytes forsteri
CTGTCCCCGCCCGGCCCCGCCGTCGTCGCGGTTCCTCCTGCGGGCCGGCCCTTGGCGGAGCCGCCTTGCGCGCCGGCCGCGCAGCGCAGCTCCCTGGGGCCGTCGTTCCTGGCGGCAACAGGAAACCCTTCCCCAGGCTCCACACAAACAGAAAATCCCCAGCGCGCCCGACGACGGCAGGGCTTACAGCTGCACGTCTCGCCGGTCCAAGCGAAGGAGATGGGAGAAGGTTACGTGACAGACGTTAGTCATTTCACTTACTGCACTAAGTGCTCAGGCGCTACAATAAAATACAATAAACTTTTATAAAGAACCTGTGTGAGACAGGAGGCACAGCAGTACTCGCCTTCTGGCCCGGCAGAAAGGGCCTCTTCAACTAGCTGTGCCGCAGGGGTCTTTGACAGGGACCTTTGCATTCTGGCTCTGCACAAGCTCATATCCAGGCTGAATTTGAAGGCTCAGGTGTAAATAATACGTATTGATATTAACAGTGTATTGCCATATATGAGTTCTTATTTCTTGTGATATGACACTCTAGCTGCATAAATTATACCTATGCCATGTAGCATGCCTGTGCACAAACACATAGACAAATGCATACACGCTCCTTGCTAAGAAAAAGTATGCTTGGTATTTTAAGAATATGATGTAAAATCATTTTGTTACATTCCAAAAAGAAAGTGTATAACACAGAAGGGAGCGGTTTCTTCCATGTGCATATAGACAATTAAAACAATAACAACAACAAAATTAAGAAAGAATTATCCACATATTATGTGTGTATATGTATGCAGCTAAATATATAAGTAAATGTATACCTTAAAATACTAGCTTTAATCATATTTGAGTAGATTTCATTGTTTTTCAGTAGGTGTCAGTAAAGGTCCAAAAGAGCCCAGATTTTCACTCTTTTGGCTATTGTTTTCTGAAGTCTTGCATCTTTACCATCATGTTTCATCACATCACTATCATGGAAGTGCACAAACTAATTTGATCTGCTCCATCAGCTGAAATGACTCCTGTACTCGGAGGATTCAAATTATCCCTGCCTATATCCATGCAAAGGCTAGAGCTTCCTTTCCTCTTGCTTCCTAAAAGTCCATGGTGAGTATCTTGTTGCTGTCGGCCATCTGAAGGTTGTTGTACACACCTCGTGGTACAGGAAGGTTAGCAACCCTTTGACTGCATGTTGTGAATGGTTTTCTCAGGACTGCACCTAACAGGAGCAACTCCCTTCCTCTAGTATGTCTATACTGCAAGCCTAGTGACCGGTGGAATAGCAAAGCTAGCTTTTCACAAGGTAACTAAGAGCAGAATCACCCAACTGTTAAAAATACAGTGCTTAGCATTTATCTGTGGGGTAACGAAGTAGATTAGATTACTCCTTAATGCTTCCAGGTCCCTGAGGTAGCTCTGGCATCCATGAAGTGCAAAGTACTTGTACGTAGAGTTGGTAACAGGATTACACCTGACAATCCCCTACGCCTGGTGACCCCCTATCTAATAGTGGCAGCACTGTCATTCCATATACCCCAAATCTGGTCTAGGAGTATCATGTCAGTCTGGAAGTGGGAAAAATTAGCTTTTGCTCTCAGCTCTGTTGCTAATCATCTGTTTCATATGCATAAGTTAAATTTACCTGTTCAGTGTTTTAAGTCTCAGGGGTTTCTGTCTTGCTTTAACTCACATCCCCACCCTGTATTTCCTGTTTAGATTCTGAGCGTTTAGGAGGAAGGACCTATATTATCTGTTCACGCTGTGATTAAAACAACAGGCTCCCTTATCACAGAAGATTGATAATGTATGCCAACATAATACACCTGGAGATTAGTTTTAAGATTGAGGGATTAGCAATAATAAGCATCATATTGCCTCCTTTGTTGATACCTAAGGGTGAGTCATCTCCTTCCAACTGATTTACGATGTATCAAAATTCAAAATTTAGTATCACATGTACGTGAAATGTGTATGAGAGTCTCTCAGATGGAGACTCCACTTAAGCTTCTGATTTCATCTAAGCCTTACGAGGCCATCCATCCCACTGTACTCTCTCATTGTGTTCTCTGCTGAGACAGTTTGCAGTTTAAACTCAGCAAAGAGTATCTACAGAGACTGAGGGGAAAAGCGCTCAGGTCACTACCCACTTCTTTTATGCTTATGGAAGAAGAATGGCCAGTATTGGAATGGTCTCGCTGTTGAGGCAGCCACTTGAAAAATAATATGCTGGAAGCACGCATTTCCTTAACATAATTAACAACTTGCCTTCCATGTGAGGAAATTTATGCTGATAATTTTTCTCTTAGTTCTTGCAAAGCAGAAGTTAATTACAAAGTAATTAAAAAGCAAAAGTTATCGTCAGTCACTTTGTAATGTTAAAAGTCTGGCAGACATACTGCAGACTAGGTTGAACCCTCAGCTGTGCCGATCAGTTCTGTCCATGTGCAGTAGGTGTAGTTCTGGTGCAAATCTGCTGTCGATGAAGTTGTTCCACCGAAACTGGTGAAAACCACTTCTTGCTGATAAAAAATCAGGAAACTGGGAGCATAAACCACTTTGAACACACCTCTGCATGAATACACCACCCACAAGAGAGCTACCAGGTGAGTTTGACGTACTCCCAAAATTCAAAGGAAGGTTTCAGGAACTTTCCTTCTTTTCATTTCCATGCAGAGGAACTTCTAATTCAGTCTCTGGAGGCTACTTTCCAACAAGTAACTGCTCTCTGAAGTTAACTCCATTATACATGCACATGTACGTGCTAGAGATTCAAGAACAATGTATTTTCTGTAAAGATTTTCTGAACAATTTTATTGAGGTAATTTTCTTCATTTTGTATTTATATATATTCATTCATATATATCTATTATTCAAAGAGCTAAACATTTGTCTAAGGCACTTGGAACTGTGCACAGCAGAGTATCCTACAGTATTGTACAACTAGACAGCACACATTTTTTTTGCTTGTTAAATAAAAACACCATAAACCAAGCATAATATATGTACTGTATTAAAAAGATAGTACACATTCTATTTTTCAGATGACAATGTTGGAATATGTGTGTGTGTGTGTGTGTGTGTGTGTGTGCGTATATATAGCTATATACTACAGTACAGATAAAACCCCAAGCAGCAGCTATCATTAATTTGTAACAATTCCAGTTATTTACATTCACAGATATCAATACACCTGTGTAAAATGCAGTATCAGACCAGCTACTTCTTAAAGTTACCATATTCGGTCATTCTAAGTCAAGCTGCTAAAATACAAATAAACGCATTCATTTGATAATTGTTATGTAAAATACACACTGCATAAGCTGAAAAGTTATCGGTATTGATTCTCTACAGCCTCACATCTTTTCAAAGTCATTAAACATGTGGAAAGTACATTTTAAAATGCCAGCAATTCTAAGCTGATAATGTTTCAGATACATTTTTTATAGTTATCAATAACTGTCCAGCATGAAGGACAGTGGGGAACCAAGTCTTGAATTTTGTTTGCCTTGTTTTACTTGTAAATAGGAACATTTAGTGAAATTCAAGCGAGTTACTTTAGGCATAATTTCTTTCTATTTTTAATCAAATTAATAAAAACAATAGAGTCTAAGAACTGGCCCAGTGCCTATTGATAGGTGACACTCTCCATTATGTGCTGCAAAATTTTAATTCCAATGAATTCACATGAAAATTGCATTTCAGGTGATTGTGTCCTGCTCATAGTATATTCAGCATGTAAGAACCTCCTGGCTTTACTGGATCCGAATAAGACCCTACTGGAGCATAACCACCTGCACCAGTGTGGACGGGTTATCGGGCCCTCCTTACTGGAGTCATCTCCAAGACGTGTCCTTGCAGACGTGAGTGGAAGAGTCCTGTGCAGAAGGATTCTTAGCACTGAGTCGTACCCTGCCGCAGCGTACTGCAGCTCTGCCACAGAAATAGGCATTCCTGAATGCCCAGTGTTTTAAGGTAGAGTTGGGTCTACAAAGCATGACATACTAGTATAGCCACGATTTACTGTTTGAGCAATTGCTCCGTGAAAAGCTGGGAAGGGACACAAACTTATTAGCTCCTGAGTGTACAGCAATGTGGTCTGCAGTGTTCTTGCACCTCTCCTAGGTTTGCAGTTTGGTTGTAGATGGAATTCTATTTCTCTTTTAGGGGGGGAAAAAAAATCTTAAGAGCTATTTAAACGGTTGCAGGCAATTAGCATGTTCCATCTCCACATTCTTCTGACCCCTGCTCATACAGTTAGATGCCCATTCAAACAAGCCATTGATATTTTTTTGTTTCAAATCACACCAGGTAAAATAATTGTCCAAAACACAGGATTTCTTTAATTCCAAAATTTATACAAGTTTACAAATCAATATACCACCACACAAAGTAGTGAAAGGAAGAAGAGATATGTTCAGCAACATCTTACTATATTATAACAATGTTCAAAAGTGGTTAAATTTGACATAGTATTGCAAGACTTTTTTATATAAAGAATTAGTGATGGAACAAGGAGATACAGAGAAAAACATTACTTTCTTTGTTCCTATCTGATGCAATATTTAGCATCTAGAAAATAATGAAATATTGGTGAAATGCTGTATCTAGTTCATGTCATCTCTATTTCCATTAAAATCCTGAAACAAGATGGGAACACTGACAAAGTGAAACAAGATCTTACTAATCATTAAAGTTAATAAATAGAAACCTGTCAAAACATTACAGTGAAATATGTTATTTTTACTCCATCTCTCCCTTTCTCTATATAGCTACACTTCCATAAGTTTTTTTTTCAGATGTCTATTAAATAGAAGCTTTATTCTGGGGAATTTACTTTGCTTTTTATTTGATCCTCAAAATATTTTAATATCAACCTAATACAAACTTTCAGAATTGCTTTTTTTTTTTTGTTCATCAAAAGCTAGGTCCCAGCAGTGAGCATTGCACTGAGCTTTGTACAATAAGAAAAAAGATAGCAACAATAATGGAGCTAAATGTGGGAGCTCTTAAAGGCAGGAGGCAAATATATTCTGTTTTTCACCCTGAGTATGTCTTTATTTTAGTTTACAGCAGCGGCACAGGTCTTAACTCCTTGAGATATGAAAACAGATGACGTGAAAGCGCTAAAAGACGCAGTTCTGGTATACCTGACAATTTAATGCAAACGTAGGCTTTTAGCGTGGTTTACTTTATCATTAAAGCGTTAACAGACATTAAGACATGGGCTCATATTCTGTTCTCTACTTAGGATGCCAGCAGTGCTCAGCCAGACCTGTCCTGCTGGTGCAGTCTGCCAGGTACCCAGGTGACAGTGTGGCTCTCCCTACCCTGGCTCCGACCCGCTGCCAGCTGCAGCAGATGGGGGGGTTGGGTCGATTCCCAGGCTGCCAGACTAGATTCACCTTTTTAATCTGTGCTAGCTCGATCTTCCTTCCGTTTTATGATGATACGAAATTGTGGCTCAGACCATGTTTATCATCAGGTTAAGTGACAGCTATTTTGAAACAAGTTCTCCGAGATAGCTGTAGTATTACTAGTCACAAGATCTGGGTTTGAAGCATCTCCACTGGAAACAAAGCACTAATCTCACCTGGAAGGAGGGGTCTAATTTCTGTAATACCAGGGACATTTTCCTCCCTTTATTTTCACAGCTTTCATTTGGTTTCCAAGGAAAAAACAAAGTAAAAAAAAAAAAAGGTCGTTGATACGGTTTTTACATGTCAACACTGAGGTTGTGGTACTTCTCCAAGAGCTGCTCAGTGTGGCCAAAGCAGAAGGTTGGGCTGCCCTGCCCACACCACATCAGAGGTCGGTGAAGTCCACCACAGCAAGGGACATGCACAACTGTAGGTAAATGCTAAACCCAACAAATAAATACAGTCTTGTAGACCTACAAATGGCTGTGAATGCTTTCAGTGATTTTGAAGAGAGACTGCTCCTGTTCCTACCTTGTTTCAAATCACCGGTCAAAATGGTATTCAGCTTAAATGATCGTTAGCATTTAGCTTAAATAGTTTTTTTGGTACTTGTTGAGTCAACACATACATCACAATTAGAGGAAATTCAGGCAGACTACTTTTCATTTGAAACAATGAATTTCCGTTATAAGGACTAATATATATTACCTGAAAGAAGAGAGAGACGAGAGACATTCTAGAACTATTTCAATTTATGTGAAGAAGAAATTAGGATTTGATACAGCATCCATTCTTTTGCACCCACAGCAACACGCTGTGATGCGTGATCCTACTGATAAATGTGATATATGAGGTCATTTCAGAAACCACTACTTCAAGCGACTCATTTTCTCTTTGTGTGGATGTAGACATCTGAGTTCACACCTGACTCTGTGGAACACAGGTACGTGTGTAAGGTTTGTCTTATGTTTTGGTTGACATTTAAATGATTTGTCCAACTTGATAAAAATTAACACATTGATCCCTTTTAGCCAGCTGGACTGTGTTGCATGGAAAGTGTTATTTTTTTCTTTGCCTTTTTTACATCTTTTTATTTTTTTCCTCAAGGATTACTCACTCAGGAATTTCTCAGGACTTACCCTGATTTTTCCCTTCTACCAGGCATGCAGCACCACAGCGAGTTAGGTACATGACGTATTATTTCCAACAGACTGTTGTAGCAGCTTGAAGACATTAGAAATCATCAATACAGAGGACTAGGAGATACAGCAGAAACTGACTTCAGGCAGCTCAATAAAAAGCAAAGTAAAGCAAACTTGCTTCACTGCACACAGTGACATACCAAAATCTTGTTATTTTTTATTGCATGGGTAACACTTTACAGCTGTCGGTTTTCTGCCAGTTGATATTTAGAATGTAAAAATAGTATATACAATTCTAAGTCTGTGTGTGGGTACAATACACAATGGGTAGTTTATAGTTCTAATTCTGCAAGTATACTACATTTTTACATAAGTCCCAATAAAGGCAACTCTTTTTGTCCAGTTACGTAAATTTGCTTAAGTAGTTTGCTGAATTGTAGGCCAAAGAATGCATCTGATTATTTATCATCAAAATAATAAGAAATTATGTAAGAAATTAAAGATTAGCTCAGCATCTCTATCCAGGCTAGTATTCTGCCTCTAGCAATGGCTTGTAGTGAATACTTTAAAAAAACCCCAAACCCAAACCCAGAAGGAGGACAGGGAAAGCCTAAGTGATACCTCACCTACGTATCCTCATGCCTTATGTCAAAACGCAGCTTGAAGAAGTCTGAGCCAGAAGTTGTATCCTCATCTTTGTCTTTTAATTCTTAAACGAGAAGGTGCCACAGGTCTTGCCATCCATGCTCCAGGCCTAGTACAGAGGAACGTCTTCTTGCAAAGCCAATTCCTTCACTTCGCCCCAAGAGTTTAACAGTTTTAGTTCGCTTCTGTAACCCGTATGTATCCTGGCATGTCAGTGGAACTACTGTCTTGGATAAAGTTTATACAGTCTGACTTTACCTTTGTCCAAGTTATTCTGCCTGTGCAACAGCTATCTTTCTGCCTTTAGTATCTCGGCTGCTTTCGAATGTTTGAAAGTGATTAAGGCAACACCGAGGTCTATTTAATTGCTCCACTTGTTTCCTTTGAAGTGGAATACTGTGTTTTATACTTCAAAGTCAACATAGTAGGCCTTTATAGGATTTTGGACACACATTTCTAAATTTGGCAACAACAACAACAACAGAAATTTTAAGCAGGAGAACTATTTATTAAGTGCTAGTGTAAGTTTTTAAGTTTACTCTAAAATTCTAGAAATAAAAATTAGCATTCTACCAGAATTGCTGACGAACCTTAACTCTAACGGCCTGATCATTCCTGCATGATTTCGTGCCAAAGAATACATTTTCACTGCTTCCTTGATGGCAAAGTGGTGTTTCTATATTTATAAAATGATGGGCCTCACAGAAGCTAAACTGTTTTCTGCAAATGGAATCCTAATGCCTCTTATTGATTCCATTAAAAAAGGAAGGTGCTGCTTCCTTTTCTTTGCTACAAGCATGCAGATGGTTATTTTATTTGGTTATTGATATTTTGGGGTCCGTACGTCATTGGGTTTTTACTAAAATGTAAGTGATCCTAACAGTCATATACATCTATCTTTTTAAAAAAAGGTTTGTCAACCTCTTTAAAAATAATGGAGTGCCAGCTGTTGGAAAGCACTCTTCTGTTACTAGAATTGCTCTTTACTAAAATAATCCACTCCATTTATGCAAACCTGGTCTTGTTGTAAATATCAGTAAAGAGGGAGATCTAATTTTAGCCACCAAATTGCCTTCCTGCCTTTAGGCCGATATCTAAACCAATAACCTTCAATTTTATAAACTAAAAACATTCCACAAGAATCTATTGCAGGTTCTGAGGTAAAAATCACATCTACGCAGACCTTTTATTGCCTGAAAAAGAAATACTTACACTTCATAATTAAAAACTAAACAGGGCACATAAAAGACAAAAATAAATTGTAGTATGTACACACATTAGAAAGGATAAATAGCAAATATATCATAGTACTGCATTAAATGTATGCATATGTGAATTCCAGACCCCCCCAAAATGTTGTGTACGTTAATTCAAAGGATAAGTAAGTGCTAATATAAGACAGAGAATTTCTTAGTGTAAACAACGCCACAGGCTTTTTAATAGGCCTTTGGGCCAACTTAGAAAAACCATGTATTGCCTTTCACACTCCATACCACTTAATTTTAATAGTACTGTATTCACAGATACAATTTCAAGATAGTATAAAAAATTATGAATCTAAGAAGCATTCTTCACACTCAACAAAAACAGGCCGCAGACACTCTAAGGATTTTCTGTTCACTTTTACGAGACCACTGGCTGAAGACATACCGATTCATCTGGGAGTTCTTCCTCAAAGCAATGCAAGAGTCCTTAAAGGTGAGAAGTCACATTAGTAATCACCGCTCAAGCCTACTAGTAAAGACTTTTGTGCCCAATTCAATTCTGATTTTGGATTCACGCTAGCACGATGTCAAAATTGTCACCACTGCCTGCCATGGGTGAGAAAGATAATGATCCCTGTGGTTTGAGTGGCAATTGACAGACAGCACGGAGTGTTTCTAAACATGAAGCGTTTCATTGCATTCATAGTGTCAAGTTATTTGTCCTTCGAATCCTGTTTATGTATTTCTGAGGATCCAGAGTACGTCAACATTAAAAACCAAAAAATATGACTTGTTCTGTATGAATGTTCAGTGTATTTTCTTGAAGCATGCTCATCGGGATTTTAAAAAAGACAGCTGAGTTATGCTAAGACTAATTTCTGGCAACTGTATTTACTGGCACCAGAGAAAATTACAGTTCTTCACTAAAGTACTGATGGCATGAGGACTTGTGGCTTGCTGTCTTTCTAAGACAGGCTGTGGCCACTAAAAAAAATACATGCACAGTTGCTCACTCTCTTTTTTTTTTTTTTAAATAATTCCTCCCAACTGGCCAAGTGCATCGTTAAGCAGTTCCATCCGTTCACTTTTCTCTGTGGACCGACAAGCAAAGTCTCTCTTCCCCCACGCTCTCAGTCCTTTCCACGCTCCCCCCTCTCAGTTACCCTCAGTCACAACCCTATGAAGTCTGATGAGTTCCTGCTAGCAGGCTCTCGAGCGATTGTCTTCAGCACTTCCTGACTTGTGGAGCTCCGAAGAAGAAGTCCACCGATTCATCTGTGTGGGCTAGCCACAGAACCGTGGTTTGTCTTAACGCTGACAAACACTTCATGTGGGTTCTCCTCCTAGACAAATCATCTGTCCATTGATAAAGACGAGGGCCACATCCTTCATTAACCTCAGGGCAGGCTGTAGCACACACTCACACTCAGTCAAGTTCCAGTGCAATCTCAGGTCTTCAGGACGCAACGATTTCCCCAAAGAAAATTGTTACATGAAATATGGGATGTGCTCAAAGTTATGGACGATGAAACCTGAAATGATAGATCATTAAAAAACTTAGAATTATGTTATTTCAACTGGCAATGACACTGATCCTCATCGTGCTCTCACAGCTGTTTACTTTTGTTGCCTGAACAGAATTATTCCCGATTGTCCTGGTCTCTGTGGGATTAGAGTCAGCCCTATTATCCCCCGCGGTCCGTCTCTCTCTACTAGAAAAACAAGTGGGGCTATGGTGTGGCTCAGGCACTGGTGTACGCCTGCCTGCTCATACCGTCAACCTGTTACTGTGGTCCCTGGCACAGTTTTGCTCGGGTCAACCAGCACTCTTCCAGATACTGTCTGGGCACGGCTGGGATTACCACAGGCCAATGGGCAGACTGGGTATGGGGGGACGTCACCCTGTTTTGGGGTGGGGGGAAGAAGCTAGCTGTATGGATTCAAGCTGTGCCAAGCCTGCTGGCCTCGGGGCCAGAGAACAGTCTCCAGTCTGTTTTGTTTACCAATACAGATTGAGCCACAATTGCATCCACTATTTGGAGACACTGCCAGTAAATCAGAAAAGTTTTGCTAAGCCATAAAACTTGAATTTCTGGTTTTTAATCCTTCTGAAAAATGAAGCTAACAAAAATTCTGGATTTTTTTAAGCAAGCAACAGATTTTATAGCACTGCAGATGCTTTCTTCCTATTAACAACAGCTGACTGTGGCACATGAAGGCCCAAATACACCTCACTGTTTTTTAGACTTTTAGGTAGGGCACGTACATCACTCCAGATTGCCTGTATGATGGACAGAAAGGTGGGTTGCTCCAAAGGGTGTCGCCAACCTTTTCCAGAATAAGTTAGGAGCCTACAGCAATTGAAATTCTAACTCAGCTTAAATGTAATGAGTCAAAGCAAAAGGGTAAGAAGGGCACCAATATCAGGTGCTCAACGTATCTGTCACCAGACTTCTAAATCTCCATTTAAATGGCTTTAAAAATACATCTGTCCATGAAGTAGTAGAAGATGCAGGAACTTTACAACAGCATAGTTAATGATGCACCTAACACAGCAGATTTACACAAGTTTTTGTTTGGCACATTTTCTCTTAACAGTTCCAGAGAAGAGAAAAGAAAACAAGCCACACGTTACCCCTGTAATGTGGTACAGTACAATACACGGATGCGTTTCTCAAATACAGGAGGTGTGCACAAAAGCTGACGTTCACAAGTATGCAGCTCATTTGCTAAGTGAGGGTACAGTGCATTGCAAAAAAGACACAAGGTTTTTGTATTTGTGTAGAACAACAATATATTGGACTATAAATAGCATTTCCATTAGAAGCACTTTATAAACATCTACTAATATCCTCTTCCCAAACTTTTATTTATTTCTCTGTTTTTAGAAACTCAGTTTCTTGGATTCTGTTATGAAATAACAGAAGAAATCAGTCTAAATTACTAGGAGTAGAAAAACAGTTCAACTGACATTCATTACAGTAAATGATGAACAATGAAAACCAGTGTTTTTTCTCTCGCAAGTTTAATATAAAATTTTAACAATTCAAAGATGTTGTAAATACTGATTATAATATTAAAGCATCTTATATTGAATATGTAATAATAGAAGAAACTATATGCTATAAGCTATTTTTGTTTAATAAGCAGCTTCCTTGTTGTCTCATTCTATCACATAACTTCACGAATAAGCCTTTGTTAACCAGCTGCCAATGCAAATGCCTTTTGGTTTGTATTATCTCAGCGATCTCCTTGAAAAAACATTAAAAGATGAGTAATTCATTCTCTGGCTAGAGAGAGAACTTTTGTCTACAGTTTTCTTAAAACAAATCACTTCTGTTGTATCGATCCAAATGTAGTGGTGAACTACATAATTTTTAATGAGAGGTCCCGGAGGAAACAGAATCTTTTTTTACTTTCAAAATTGCAATTGACTTAAAACATCTGCATCTAATCCTGCTCCTAAATTAACTTTTTCTAGTGTTACTCTGCTGACTTCTGTGCAACGGCTCCACAACATGACCAGTGGAAAAAAAGAGGGTGGAGAGGAAACAGAGCGAGCCTGATTTCCCTCAGGTTGAAATTCTTCCAGGACGCTATAGAATCATTGCCTGCATTTATCACAATTTGGCTGTGCCTATTTTTTACGCCATTTGCCAAGGCCCTCCTCAAAAAAAATAATTCACTTTTTAACTGGTTTGTCACTCCACTGGATCCCTGAGATTTTTGTTTCAGCTTTCAAGAATCCAGTCGTAATCAGTCTCAACTGTTTTCAATTCTCGTGAAAAAATATCCAATTCTTTTCGTATGACTCATGCCTATCTCTACTTATGGTTCTATATTGCAATGCGACTCAAAAAACTTAACAACGTAAGCAGGGTGTTGCACTCCATCTCTCTCAGCACACAGCCAGGTCTCTATTCCTGCTCATTCTCCTTCTCTCCCTTGGGATGCCCATTTTTTTAAAGTAGTGTTTTATATATTCTGAAGAAGATACACTACCCACTACCTGAAGAGAAAACGACATCAGAAGCCAAATGAAAATATACAAATCCATGTTTGAAAAGGACATTTTCTAATGGTCAGAATGCACACTAGAGTAAAACCCTGCCTCCTGGTTCATCTCCTGGCTTAGGTTTGCTGTCTGTGAAACTGGTTTGATGTTTTGAAAATTAGTTTATTCATTTTATATCTACACTGAAGTGAGTTTACAGCATTATTAAAAAAAATCCATGTTTTGTTGAGAAAAAAAACACTGAAGTTGTGAAATCAAGCATTGAACTAGGAGATGCCAGAAATCACCAAACACCCATCTCCCATTGTGAATTTTCCTTGTGACACTCTCTTTAATTAGAGGATTCACACTCACTTGCTCGGACCCTGAGTTTGACTGAAACAGTAGCAGGAAAAGGAAGCGACCCAGTCTTGGGCAATTGTTTTTATCTGACTTAACTCTGTGTGGAAGTGAAGACAATAATACTATGTGTGCAATGTCAGCTGATCCTAACAGCAAGTTTTGCTTGCTGGTGGCAATTTTCAGCCTTTGTAACTTCAAAAAAATACTAACAGATGCCATGGGGATGGCAGCCTCCCTCCCCCTAGGAATAACTCTGCCGAATTTGAAGTCCTGCTAAAAACTGTGGACACTTCAGAGCTCTTTAAATAATAATGCTTCAGACAACATCTTGGTGTTATCCAAAGCAGAGAACAAAACACATTAGAAGTAGCAAACAGGGAATATTAGAACCTGTCTTGTTCCCCAGAAACTGCTGCCAGGAGCCTAGGTGACCCTTAGGAAGCTCCCCAAAACACTGGTGAGCTTTTCTGAAGTTCAACACATGTAGTTTTCACTTACCAAATGCATCTACAAAAACGTATACTTTCATGAGCAAGGGAGTACTGCCAGAGAAGGACATCCCTTTTTTTTGGCTTGAGGACTGTTAACTTCATCTGCGAGAAATGCTGAGTCCTTTCAAAGGATTATTTTTTAGATTTCCCAAACAATCTTTTTCCATGTAGCAACTGATCCACTGCAGCCACCTTCACTGCTGTATCAACTACCCAACTTCAGGGATGGCACCAGCAACACAGGAAATCCCAACAGAATCAGCGGTGGGATTCAGGTGGGATTCAAGGGGACTCATGGTAGGACTCTACGCAAGTCATGACACAACTGCAGAGGACTTGCAGAAAGGCAGAGGGTTGCTGTCACACTCATCTCTCTGACTTATGCAAGAAGAGGGATTCACCCACCTGGTAAATTGCCGACTTTCCTCATGTACTTCCATTTCTGTGCTTTTAAATTCATTCAGTTCTTTCCGTATTGCTGCCTAATAAACAATAATGATATATGCAACCATAAGAAATATGAAGCTTGAAGAGAGTAGGGTCTGAGAGGAACCTGGCCCTACTCTTGCAGGTTCCCTTCCAGTTCCCATTTTCCAGTCTCCCTTACCGTAATCTACAGCTCTTACACATTTCTCATCATCAACATGAATGACTTTTTTCAATTACAGCTATTTGAAGCAGTAATACACTACAAAGAAACCCAAAGCATCAAACACCAACAATAAACAAAGAAACATCAAATCTACTGCAATGGGTGAACCAACCCCCCACCGAAATACGGCACTTGCTACAGACAAAAATGGGCAAGGGACTGGGTCACCTTGACAGTCACCTGCTGAGTATGCAACCCCGAGGGGACTGTATCTCCAGGCGCAGCCCCTGAGGAGGTGGTGAGTCACGCTGCCTGCACAGGCACTGTACACGCAGCAGGGGTCTTGTATCTCCCCACTGAAGACACGAATTCAGGAATGCAAGATGAATAGCATTTTTTTAAGTGGAATTAGTCACTTGGTTTGATTAGTTTTATGTAAAATTACATGAAATATTTGGACATTTCAAGCTTGTGTCTTCAGGTGGCAGATACTAAAGAACAGCAGAAATTCAGTGCGCTTTGTAAATGCCTTGTTGCTTATGTTGAAAGAGTGATAAGCGATTTACTTCATCAGGTACTACATACAGTTTCTGAAACATTCTAATACGTACTACAAGGGCTTTTGTTTCCATGCCATACGCTTTCCTACCTTCACTGTGAAATGAAATTACAGTTTATTCTTACTCACTCTTTTCTTTCACCATTTTAAACAAAAGCAGTATCATTTCATCAATCCCTAAAGAAATCTCATCTGGTGTGCATGCCTTTCAATGCAGAACAGACAAGCAGCATGATAAAATTATAGCATCACCAGACTGCGGTCTCATAAATGAGAAACTTCATTTTAAGCAGGGGATGGTTCCGTTTAGCCACAACAGCATGCTTACAGGAGGCTGCTGTAATAGCTAGGAAAGAGACGGCTATTTCTGAGCACCAAATCAGCAGCAAAGACACCAGAGCTCCAGCTCCGTAATATAGTTACAGTACAATTTTCTGTTCCCACTGGAATTAGAAAAATTACTTCCTTGGGAAAAAAGGGCAAGGGAGTTTCCAGGCAACCCGGGGTCTGCCTTTCTGCTGAGGCCAACAAACATGGGGATCACAGAACCAGCCTCGGGCACCTGTTCGTTACAAAATGAATTGAGATTAAAACCTGCTACCCTAAAGTAGGTAGGAAACTCCAGTGTTTTTTCTAGTGCAGTTTACCCTGGTTGGACCTAGGTGGAGGTGCTGGGTGCTCTAACCTTCCACAGACTATGTGGGGACTAGAGAGTGCTCAGCACCTCCCAGAACCAACATCTACAAACACTTCTGGGTACGTTTTTATGTTTCCACCTTGACTTGATACGAGATTCTCCTTTGATTATCAGATAAGCTGGCATTCATATTAAAATACAAGCTGAAGTAAAATCAGTGCTTTACAGTCCTTAGCTAAAAGACAGTGGGTTCTTGCACATATCACTTTTCATGCCAAGCACATCTCATAGGATTTCCATAAAAGTTGGTTCAGATCCTGTGCTAAAAGGGCCAGTACTTTTTGATACATAAATTCTACAGCTTTCCTTTTATGAAGTGGTATAGGAGGGAAATGGAAGAGTATTTTATGGTAATCTTTGACTGATCTGGTCTTTAAAAGAGAATCACAGAATCATTTGTCTCATCCTTTGTAGTTAGGCAGAGGAACTATTAACTGCAGCATGTTGGGGGCAGGCTTCCCAAGAAGGTGTGCTGCACGCATATGGTCAGCTCCTGCACTGACAGTTGTGGCCAAGAACCCTCAGGAGGATGGAGCAGCTTCTACCTTTTTTCACTTGCATGAGTTGCAGAAGTAACTCTCGGTGGCAGTGACGCAGGCTTCTGCCTGCAGAAACCTTGCCTGAATTCCACGGGTCGTGGCCATCTTTGCTAACAGTGTGTGCCTGGCTTAGCAAGGCTTTAAAAATGCGAGAAATTCTGGCCTGAACTGCTGTAATGGAGGTGGCAGATATGCTCTTAATAGGCACCTGAGTGGGTTTTCTTAGCTGCAAGCAGTAGATGCACGGTAGTACCATGACAATCTCGCTGCCTCCAGCAGATGTCATTCGTGATGCTGGCGTCAAGAGAATGTAAACCAGAGGAAAGCCCCCCAAAAGTGACAGATGCAAGCATTTTCTTATAATCTACATTTGTCCCTTGCCTTGTCTGCGGGAGTTAACCTGGCCCAAGGCTTGTCGGCACGACGGTCGTAATCCGGAGAATCCGTGACCTCCACGTACTCATTAAATCGAAGGATTCTTCTTGCTTGAAGTTCAGCCACTGTAGGCCTCAGGCTGAGCTGTAAGCGGGAGGCAGAAATTAGTACGTTTAATAAGATGAAAGAAAAGAAAATAAAAGCCGAGGGTATGATGTAATCTCAAGAGAACTTTAATGGTATTTCTAAATAGGGTCACTTTCAGGTGTCTAAAAAAAGGCACCATCCTGGGAGCGCTGCACGGGAATGGGGAAGCAGCACAACCTAATTTCTTCAATTATAAAAATAGTCTTTGTCGGGCAGGTCACAGAGAATCATGACAGTTATCCCCGGAATATTATTGTGACTTTGCAACTGTCACACCATTTACCCCACTAGGCAGTAAGTCCATTTGCATTAACGACTACACAGTCTGCTGTGTAGTATTCAACTATAACACTGAAAATAAGCAGGATTTGGAGGTGCCTGCCTAACTATAAAAATTGTTTTTGAACATCTGGGGGTCATTACGATGCCAAACTGTTTCAGTCACCTCAAACAATATTCACTTTAACTAAGGACGACCATATTAAGGGAACTGTATTTTTGCAGAGAAGGGCAGACTAGGGATACGTATGAAAACTGCCCCCATCCTCTCCCAGAACGAGCTCCCAAAGTCAGGGCAGCAGATCCATAGCTGCTTGGTTTCCAGGGACAATGAGCGCAATCCCACCTCAAGCCCACAAGACCACGCAAAGACCAAGAAGAACGGTGAAGGGATTTCTTAGGGCCCAGACTGCTTTGCTGCCCTCTCCGCTGCTCTAGGGAAGAGCGGATCTACAGGGCCCCCATCCTCTCCCAGAATGAGCTCCCAAAGTCAGGGCAGCAGATCCATAGCTGCTTGGTTTCCAGGGACAATGAGCGCAATCCCACCTGCGGCGGCCAAGACCACTGATGTGGTCAGAAGAACGGTGAAGGGATTTCTTAGGGCCCAGACTGCTTTGCTGCCCTCTCCGCTGCTCTAGGGAAGAGCGGATCTACAGGTGCGGCTGCCCTCGAACATACATGACAGCAGTGGTCGTGCTCACAGAGGAAGCAAGTGTCATTCCTCTCCCCTGCTTACAGGGACAAATACTGAGCATGGCCAGAGTCCGTATGCTTTTCCAGGTATGCGAAACTGGACAGGATGGACTTTCCCCCAAGATGGACTTGGCTTGTACTGCTTTTTAATCAGATTTCTAATCTGGGGGCATGACTGACGGACATTTGCAGTAATGTATACGCACTGATTTTTAGAATCTTATAAAAAATAACCCCATGTACACAAATACACAATACAAAAACCACATCATCACCTTTCTACTGAGTCTACGTTTTATTTCTCTTTTGGCTTCCTGTTCCTCTTCTTCATTCTTCTCTGTTTTCAGAAGAGATAAAAAGGAGTGAATATTTAAGTATTATAACTGCACATACTATATTTCTCTTGGTTGAAAGCTTCAGGACTTCAAGTCCTGGCTCATGTTTCCTCGTATTTCTGGGTGATCCTGCATGTATTGTCTGCTTTTTGGATTTTGTGTGCTCTCATTTCTTTTCCCCGTCCTCATTTCCCCTGATTCTGTAGACATTTCAAGTCACCACTGTGGGTCAGGAACACAGCAAAGGGGAGGCACCTGTCATTTCCTTTCCATGTAACAGCAAACAAGAAGTACCCCGAAGGAGCTGCCTAATGTTTCCTTTACTTGTCCTAACATTAAAATCACTGTTGCTTTTACTTCCAACATGCCACCTACTGACTTTACAGTAAGAGTCTAATTATTCATAAGGGTCAAGAAAAAAGTTTGCTCTGAGTATCTGAATCAGTCAAGTGTCCTCTACTGCTACAGGATGCAATGAATAAATGACAATTCCTTTCACTGTCATTCGTTAGTGCAAATTGGTTTTGTTACTTTAGTATTTTTTTTCTGATATTCTAATGCGGGCATATGATTAAGCACTCAAGCCCTCTTAGTTAAGGGCCACTAGCTAGTCCAAATGAACGAGTACAGCAGAAAACGACGTGCATTTTTTGAATGTATTTGGGCATGAGACTGAAATTTGCTTTTAACAAATTTCTGTGCTAACCAAACTTGATGTCTTGAGTGACAGTGAAAAGCACACTTTTCGTTTATATAGACTCAGCAGTTCTTTTAATAGATGTACATTTTGAAGAATATTATTTGCCCTTTCAGTCCACCTCTGATGGTTATATGCAAAGTTAACTTTGTTGTGGCTGAAATATCCCACCTAGAGATATCCATAAAATTCTGATCCTGTTTTATTCATGGTTGGGGGTTACGGATTCCACATTGCAGTTCAAGGCTAACTATAAATTTAAAGGAATTAATTTGTCTATTGTGGATGCAGCCAACCTGTATAGATGAAAAGGCAGTTTTAAATCCTGGTATAGTCCGGTTTGCCCTGCCTGCTATGGCCAGCCTGCTGTGTTAGTATAGGCAACCTGACTGCAGAGGACCTTCTGTATCATGACTGATACACTGGAGACAACGCTACGACAGGTCATCTCATAGTACTTGCAGATTTCCTTTGCTGACTCAAAGGCTCTCACGTAAGAAGAATACGAGGGAAAGGGGAAGAGGAACAAATGATAAAAAACAAAAAGAAGAAAGTTACAGTAGGAAAAAGGCGATGCCAGCCCAAGACGTGCTCTGTGAGAAGAGTCCAACACCAACCCCAGATTTCCATCGGCAAGATGCAATCGCACAGCCTTGCTGCCAGGATTAGGTTGGATCTAGTGTTGATGGTGATTTTACTGAGATACTGAAATGTGAATGTAATTTATGGTTTATTAATAGTTTTTCTCTTAAATGGTGAAGAAATGGATGGCCTGTTTCCATAGAGGAACTGTAAACTGACTAAAACTGAGGAATGGAGAGTTAAAGATTGATCTACATCTGTTGACTTTTTATTAATGTATCTATCAGTAAACAAGTTGGGTGTATTTAAGGACTTATGACTTCAAACGAGAACTCTTTTTATAACATCTTCACCTAACAAAATCAAAAGCTCTCTAGCTGTTTTAGGACGGGTAAATCATCTGTAGGTTTTTGTTTAAACATACTGTCTTTGCAATCAATAGACGTAGTAACTGAGGTAATTAAACACAAACTATTAATTTGGGGTTCCATTCACCTGGGAATCATTTGACATAAAAAATTTTGTCCCTTCATGAACTGAGTCACTTAAGTCCTACCTCAGAAATTCTCCAGAAGCAGACACAGCAGAAAAAAATGCAGCTGGATATATACATCGCTGTACTGCCTTTTCCTTAATTTAGTTTGTAAAATACTTTCTGCATTATTCATATCTTGACATTCTTTGCTATCTAAACCACTGTGTCTCCTAAGAAGCAGCAGTAAGACGCTTGATGTAAGAAATAGGGGCTCACACTGCTTAACGCATACCTTAAGAAACAACTACCAACAGCATGGCCACCTGAAATATTGTTTTTCTATATTTTGGGGGAGGATAAAATAACTCAGAAAAGTTGATCTGGACATTTAGGAAGGTTGATGGTTAGCTGCCTATCCCAAGCTGTGAAGCTACCTCCCTGTGGGCTGCGGACCCAGAGAGCAGATGACTGCACGATGGCTGGACACGGGAAACCACCTAGAAGTGGGAGATGAGCAAGGCCATCATCTTAGCTGCTGGGCAGAGGGTCCAGGCAGGTTCTGGAGGAGGCTGGTGAGGAGGGCTGGAAGCCCACCTTTCAGAGGACAGCTCTAACAGGAGGCACCAGGAGCTTCCTTCACTCCCAGGAGAAGCAGGTGGGGATCGAACCCGTAGGGAACAGACAGTCTTCTACATAAGAGGTCAGGGGGCAGGACGTGGTTTATGTATTCAAGTGGTTTTACTTCTAGGAATAAAACTCAAGAGATAAAGGAAAGGGACTGAAATCTGGTGGCTGCTGCTAATATACTGAATCCACTGTTTGGCAAACGGCCCTCCGTCTGTGGCACTGACTCGTACCTAAAGCACCTATTTCCCACCTCCAGCCTGCGGGGCAGAGTGTTGCTTTAAGCCCGGTGCTACAGAAACACTGCCCTGATACAAATTCCTACCAACAGTAACACCTACAGCGTATTTTTGGTCTTTTAAGGTGAAAGTTTTGAAAGTTGCTATAGTGAGTTAAGAAGCTGTGTGGAACTAAAAATAATGGGTCTCGTGCTCCTGCTTCCTTCAGGTGTTGTGGAAAATTCCAGCCAGAGGGCCACGTTTTGGCTGCAGGTATGAACTGACTCGCTTGCCCAAACAGGAACACACTGATGCATAAGAACACACTTCTGATTGCTTTCCACCTTAAAACCAGATCTAATCTGGGTGATGTGGAGAAAGAAAATATAAACACAGCGTTCCCAGCTGCAAGTCCCCTCCTCAGATGTCCCGCTGCTGCCGTACTGGCAAAGGACCAGCCCAGCGAGCGCCCTTTGCTTGCAGGAGCCTCCAGTTAGATCCCGGCAAAACTGTGGTTTCCCTCCTTCCCTGCCTGCAGCTCCTAGGAGGTCCAACTGGGATTTGACTCCTAATTGAAACAATTTTGTTTAGCATCACTTATCGTGGCCTTTGAGTTAAAAAAAACACCGGTCATCCAAGCAGAACAAGCAGCCTCCCTGGCATCTATACATTATTGCTCCTGCAACTTTTGCCATATTAAATCTGGTCACCTTCTGTTCTGTGGGACATTTGTTTCATAGCAGAAGGGGAAAAGAGACGAGAGAAATTGTTCTGCCTGAGGACTGCTCCGTTCTTGACCAGAAAGTACTCCCGGAGCGTAAAACCGAACTTTCCATTGTGTCCCTATGGGATTAGCTATGTTTAGACTTCTCCGTGGGCTTGCTAGGGAAAGAGAAAGACAAGACAAATAAAGCGCTTGCCTCTTGCAGTGCTCTGGAACGCACAAAGCGGTTTCTCTTTCCTGGTTTTACAAGCAAAGATCACCATTAATATTCCTTAACTAGCATCAAGAGCTGAACCCTGTTTTCCCAAAGTCAGTACTGGCAGGCATGCAGGTGCACAGTACAAGAAGTTCACTGTCCCTTACAAATACAGGAAAAAATACAGTTATCTTAATCTGAAATTCCTGGAAGAATAAAAAGTTTCTTTGCCATTACTGTAAATACTACTGGCTTAAAGCCAGTACACAAGAAACAAGAAATTATTAAAAACACAGGGCTAATAAAAAGTTTCTTTGCCATAATGCAATACTGTAAATACTACTGGCTTAAAGCCAGTACACAAGAAACCTGTATTTATTAAAAACACAGGGCTTTATCTATTCCTTCAAGTGGACTCTTGAGTTATCATAACTTTGTTTTAGTGTTGGAAGACTCAGAAGTCTGGATAGTTTTATCCAAATTGTTTTTATAGAAATCCGCCTGCAATGTCTTGCGATCGTACTCGGTTACAGGATTTTCAGGAACTGGTTTATCTGGAAATATTATCAAAACAAAACTTCTTGCAAGACAGATTTCCTCACTAACTGGAAATACAAAAAAAGAAAAAATACAGACTTTTTCTGAACCTCTTAAAAGATTCGGGCTGAACTTAATTCTGAAATAAACATTTAGACCTTTACCACTTAATGTAACCTCAAAGTCTGATAAATATTACTCAAAACAATACTTCCCCTTAGCTGCAGTTTACGTACATGCAATAATATAACCCCTTCTCCCCATCCACTGCTTAAAAATAGGAGGAAGGAAGCTTTATGAAAGAAACCCCAACTTATTCACAAAAGCTGCCTACAACAACAAAGGCATTTAAGAGATGTAAACATTTTCGAATGATCCACAGGAAGGGAATGTAATAATTTTGATAAATAATATGACCGCCTTAGAGCTGAGAGAGAACTTGCACCCTGAAAGGGCTCTGAGTCAGGCTGTCACCACAAACCCTGGCTTCCTTTGCTTTGCTTTGCTTTGCTTTCTTTGCTTTGTTTTTTACAGATCACTGTCAACTTGAAAAATTTTGTATCTCGGCAATAAGCAAAAAGCAGTTTGGGATTCTCCACGTGCTCGTCAATGACTCCGCGATTTTTTGTGATTTACAATGCTGCTTCCCAGCCTTCATTTCTTGCTCTCCCTTGCCTCTTTAAGACAGCCCCCCGGCAGCAGCAGGGGAAGACGGCTGGAGGTATTGAGTGCAAAGCCTGATACGCTGCCAAAAGCTTAAAGTAAACAAGCTGAAACAGGAGAAGAAATCTATTAACTGCTTTCCAGTCTCGAGCTACTTACTGCAAAATCAGTGAATGGAATAAACAATGGCAAAAGGATATTAAATGCATCGCAGGTTTGTTGCTAGATTAGTTATCTAGAGATTAGCCAGACAGAGAGGGCAGTAAGAAAGCCCAGCTGGTGCTCGCAGCTCAGTGGCCGTATCCTGGCCCACCAAAGATGTTTCGGAATTACTGTTCTCACATAGTCCAGTGTGAGCGGTTTGTCATACAAAAAAACGTTCGTATTTCAAATTTCATCTTTTTTATCTATGCGATCTACAGGTTCAGAAATTATAGTCTTGGAAAGTCTGTTCACATTATGTGTTGGACAGGAGTCCCTTGAACCCTGTCCTGTGCACCATAATGCATGAACTGCAGCTTCCCTTTTCAATAAGACATGGCACTATTTGACTTTTGAGCGCTTAGACAGCAGCAGTAGGATTTCATTAGCATGGATGGTCGCCTGAAAGCCAACAATTGCTATGTCTCCTTGATTTGCTGGCCTGAGCAGGTGACAGAGCGATCAGTCCATGGACTTTGTCAGGTAAACAGCCCATTTTCTTTTCTTCCATTAGCATGCTGTGCACCAGGGTTGCACAGATGAACTTTTCTGAATGATTGTTGGAAATAACGGCATTATACCTGCTCTTTCAGTTACATCAAGTGTGGAAAGTTCTTATACCTCAAGAACAGATGAGTTCTTGGATTTGTTGCTACGTGTGAAATGCTTCCATGTGCATTTTCTTCATTTATTTCTTCTACTTAAGCATCAAGTGCTAGCTACCCTTGCAGCTAGAGGAGCTGGGCATGACAACTCTTACAGCGTGTGTTTAGGTAACATCCATATTATGGAACGATTCATAAAGGAAGACAAAAAATGCCTGTTCTGAAGCATTTGCCAGCCTAAGAACAAAACCAACATAAGTAAATGGGAGAATAGGTATAGGGGGTAAACATCCAATGTACTTCATTCCTCTGCCTCTGACTATTTGAATTATAGACTTAAATTTTTCAAGAGGGATACTGAGGAAGGATTTAATCAATGGGAAGATATTCAGTGAGAATGTCTCATGCAAGTTTCAGTACAGAAGTTGTCAGAAGTGGATATGAAGGCCAGCATGCTGAAGTAGTCAGCGTATACCTATTCACTTTCCCCTGAATGCTTCACCTTTCCTCTTTCTACTCCACCTTCCAACCTCTGCCCTTATATCCCATCTCTGCCTCCTACTGATATTCCCTCCTCCTCCTCTTCCTCATGAAAATTAGGTGGAAGTTTAACCAGTCTAGAACTATTTCTAAGGGGTATCTAAGTAATTCCTCATCTTTGGGACCAGCTTCAAGAAGTGGGATTGAGACAAGCAAAATTCAGCATCTTGAATACACGCAATTTTCACAGCTACTGTTACAGGTTAGTATATAGATCTACTGTTGATACGTTGTTTTCTAGAACACAATTTCTCTCCAGTTATGGCTCTAACACTAGAGCAACAATGATAGGCTTCCATATGAATCCAATTTATGCTCACTTTCTAAGTAAATACTAGCTGAAACCTGAATAAAATACTTACGCTTTAGGATATTTCTCTGCTCCAGCTCTTCAGTTGTAGGCCTCTGGCTAAGTCTCCTGTGAGAACAAAGTAAGTGACTGATTTAAAACCAGATCCAAATAACACATTATGATTTGTAATACAGCTTAAAAGGTGTTTCTCACATGGCCATGCTATCCTTTGCCAGCAGAGGTATTTAACAATAGAGGTAATTGCCAGACACAGTTATAACAACTGTGCATGTAACCACAGTACTGAGTGGCCATTTGTTTTAAAAGATGTACTATTGCCTCTCGAACACATAAATAATTGATACTTGCATAATACTACAGAAATTGTACCAGCAAATTTAAATTCCTCATTTACAGGTAGAATTTTATGAAAGAGTCCATAAACCTTTTTTGTCCCCAAGCACCTTAATTATGATAAGTTGTGCCATCGTAAGATTATTTTCAGATATTTTGAATGCAAATCCTATTGATTATTTTTTTAAAAAAACACAACATAAGCTGTGCATTCCCCACTGATTTGTACATACAATACAATCGGGAGTTTTAACTGAAAGTTAATTTTATTTAGTTACCTATATATAACAACTGCCATTAAAAAAGAAAAAACCCTGAGATATTAATTTTCTGGTTTGTATGGTGGAGAACATGGTTGATATTGTCTCTGTGTTTACTAAACAGGTTCACTTGTTCACTTGAGAAAAGGAGCAAGAAAAATGTCAGCAGTAAAATTAATTTTGCAGATGTGCTAAAGATAGATGCCTCTCTGTCCAGCAAACCTCACACGGTTCACTACAGATTATCTTTGGCCTCATGAAACCCATCTCATTCAAACCATGCTTGGACTTTCACATTTGGCGGGGAGGACCGGCAGGTTTACCCCAAGTGACCAGCCCCCGCTGTAGGAAGTCCCAGGCTGGGACCTGACCCAACCCTGACCAAACTATGGGAACAGGTTTCCCATCAGACCTCGATGCTGCCGGGTGCTGACCACCACGCCAGGAATTTTTAAGGAACTGGCGTCAAACTTGGTTGTGATTTCAGGCATGAGCACAGCCCTGACATGCACAGATGTTGTCTCCTGCCACCAAAGCAGAGTTGTGCGGGGAGCGTGCCGGCTTCCCAGCAGAACCAACAATGTACCTGTGCAAGGAGCTCAGGACGGGGACCGGAGCGGTTTCTGCAGTTTGAGCCCCCGAGGGAGCACCAACAAGCAGGATGTGATCACCGGAGCTGGGATTCGGTCAGGAAAGCGGTGATAACAACCACACCACTTTATTAGCAGAAGAAAAATGACCCTTGGGCTTCACACAACAGATGTATCACTCTTACGTTTAAGGGATGAAATAAATGACTTAGCCAGCCACCCGATTCACAGAGCAACTCAGCTCATCTTCCAGGTGCTGATGCAGGACTGCTGTACTCTGTACTGGAGCAGTACCGGCTGGACTACCCAATATCTGGAAATCTCCAACAAACACAGGACATCCTTCAAATCTGCCTGGACAACATTTCTGAGCACAAGAGAAACAAGGACAGGTCTGGGAAAATCCAGACATGTTGTAGTCTATTCTGAGAGACCAGGAAGGCCAACATTAACATTTATGAGGATTTTTTTTTAAAAGCTTGTAAAAATGCAAGTGAAAATTAGTCTTTTTTATGCAATGTTCTCAAGTCCGGGAAGAGAAAGTAACATATATCCCATAGCAGTTAAACAGCATGAGAAAGACATGCCTCAGAGGTGAGCACAGTAAAACACTAAACACTGACCTACAAAGTCAGCCTCCCTCCATTTCTTTTGCTGGAGCCAGCACATGAATAATGAAGGAGTTAGAGAGCAGGAGGAGGATGGGGAGGGCCAGGAGGGACAAACATGCACAGGCATGCTGTGTGTGTCAGGAACTACTACTCCATCCGAGATGGGGATATACTAGTGCAAGTACCTGCTAACCAATGTGAGAAAAACCTTGAACCATGGCACTGATTATTCTGGAGTCGCTCTTATTCTCTTCATCTTCTTAAAAAAAACCCAAACAACCCCAAAACCCAGACGCTCTCAGATTTGTTTCCTGCAGAACCAAAAATGCATTATTGACATTTTAAAGTTTTTTGAGAAGTAAAACTACTGTTTTCCAGGCAGTTGTACCACAAAGATCCTGCACCGCACACTGGGCTGCATTTAAAACGTGAACCCAGTGTTCTTGATTCTCTTCCTCCACCTCCGCCCAGCGAAATCACATTTACCCTGCCACTGATACCTCACTAGCTTCGTTCCAATCTGATGTCTGATTTCCTGCCTCTCCTCTTCAGATGTACGCTGCAAGATATTTTTGTCTTCTAATTCTTTCTTAGAAGGTCTGTTGCCAAGTTTGATAGCAAGAGTATCCCTGCGACGAATTTTACTTGCCAAAGAGCCTGAGGAAAGGAGGAGGGTAGATTTAGTTCATTCATGCTTAGGTTACAGATACAAACTCTGAGTAAGAACTTTAATACCTCCCCAAAGCAGCCTTGTTCCCACATGCAGGAGAGGAATTTTAATTAACATCAAAAGAAAAATAGTTTTAGCTCAGTTCACAACAATAAAAAGCTCAAAGGCTTGGATGAAAAAGCTACCAGCCAAATTGATAGAGGAGTTTTATAAACATCACTTGTCACCTGTGAAGTGACAGGATAAAAATGACAAATCTACGCGTAAGTGTCTTTGAAGTCTGATACATTACAGGTTGGTTTATTTATCTACTTAGTATATTTAGCAACCTGCTGCTCTTTTACTTCTGCTTTAAATGGTTTAGTCCTGTTCTCTCATCTTTTCCCTCATTCTTTCAATTTGTTTTTTCAATCTAATACCACTTAGTTCTTGTATAGTGCTTTTCATCTTTAACTAATTTGTAAATTAAAGCAAAATATACAGTTTAGAAAAGTGCTCTGAGTGCTTGTAAAGTAACCTAGGCAGGAACGCCCAGGCACGGAAGCAATCTGTTTATCCATAAAACAGATACCGTAGGGACAAGGGCTGTGCAATTTTGCCAGCGTTAGGTTCAGCCAGCTGTGGAAGGACGAGTATTTTTCATGGCCTTTAGTCTTTCCCTTGCCTCTTGATATTCTGACCAAGGGGCTACATATGTCCTAGACTGGCAGGTTTTTATGACATTAGACAGTTTGGTAAGACCACAGGCTCCCAGCTCACTTCTCATAAGACACCGTGCTGCTGTCTGAATACATGAATTTTTGGTTGCTACCACTTTGGATCATATTCAAACCAAACGCAGAACTGCAGAAGACTTCAGCCTCTTGAGCTAGCTGGCACTTCACCTTCTGCCACACCAGTGTCCAAGGAAAAAAAAAAATGTTCATTCTCCCTTCCCCCCCCTTTCTGTACACAGCACTTTTGTGTTCAGGCCTTCTTCACTAAGCACCGTGAAGCACCTCCTCCTGAACAGCTGCAGGCAAGGCTCTCAAGCGATGGTTTGATGGTCATTTTATTCTGACATAAGGCCACCCTGCTGGTGGTAGGGGTAGGGCTGCCCTCCTCTCTACCCCTGACAGGTTGTTGCTGCCACCTCCTTTGCTCCAGCAAAGGTGAAACCATGTGGTGAGCTGGATCAGGGAACCGATTCTACTGAAAATCAGCCACCACTGCAAAAACAAACATGAGCACTGGCCTAAGGGAAAAAGGAACAGCTGGGAGCAGGGATGAGGCAGAGGGTGGGCAGCACAACCCCCTTCAGCAGCAGCAAGGACTTCTGCCAAATGATATATGGTGATGATACAGCCACGACCCCAGATGAAATTTCAGAGCTGTAAACTTAGAAGTAATCCACTGTGATCTGCTCTGTCTGCTAAGGTGCTCCAATGCTTAAAAACACCCTGGTCAAAGAGGAACAAATGACTTTCAGACAGTGAAGCTGCTGACTGATGGGCCTCCTCTGTTGTCCACCCCTGCCTGTTACTCCCACAAGAAACTCTGGGATTTCTAGTGCAATTCAGTTGAAAGCTACACTGGTGCTTTAACAGTAGATGTTCATGACATGGGCAAGTCAAATCAATGGCTCGTTGATGCCCTAACATGGAGGCCTTGTTCCATCCTCATGTTCTCCTGAACCTGCTCCTCCCACCTCCACTCCCACCCACACAACGCTTGATCTGCTCCCACCATTGCATGGACCCCAGCAGGTTTCTGATCACAATCGTCTGGGAGAAGTGGGACACTCATTTCTCAGTAGTGGTAAAATATTAAATCATCTAAAACTACCCCATGCAGCCATACCCTCTCTTTACTTTGCACTAGCATGGGTCAGGCATGCTCACATAACGCAATGCACAAAAGGCAGCCTGCAACCTCTCAGCAGGATGCCCTGCCAGAGAACCAGGTCCTGAAACAGAATCACCCATGGATTGATGTGCTTGCTAGCAGCTCCATCCCAAAGTCTTTGCTCTTCTGAAGGCCACAATTTAATGGAGGCAGCTGCACAAAATCTCGCTGGGTGTAGATGTCTTTGGACTACACTCAACCAGTAAGTTCCAGTTAGCAATGTGGATGCAATCACAGCAGCTTAGTAGGCTCTCTGAGCCAGCCCAGACCAAACATGTATATTAGATATAGCTGAAGGTGGCCACCCCTTCCCAGTACACCCTTCTTGTCAGGGGCTTACTTTCAGCACTTGCATTATCATCATCGTCATCATCATCATCATCTGTGTACAGTATCGGTCCGTCAGAGTCTGAGTCACTGCTGTGGCTCTCTCTGCTACTTTCACTCTCAGGAGGGGCAGCAGCATCAGAAGCCTCCTCCACCGGTTCAGAGTGTGCCTGGTCAGTTGCCTCCGCTTCTTGGTCTTCTTGGGTAGCCAAGCTGTTAATTCAGAAGCAGACATAGTGTCACATTAATGCAAGCAGCACAGAACACACATGGGAGACAGACTGTATAAGCAAGTATGAAAACAAAAGTTCTGTTACTCAAACTAACTTCTCTTTTCTGAAAAACATGCATACATAAAACATATATAAAGTATGTGTATGTGTATACGTATCTGTGTGTATGTATGTTAGGAAAAAAGATGCTAACAGTCTGGAATGATGTGCTGCAAAGCCTGTATAAAGAAAAATCCTAATTCTTTTTTATTTCTTGTGGGATGGGACCAATAGTACATAAAAGCTACTAAGAAGAGAAAAACAGCTCATAAAGTTGGGGGTGAGAGGAGTGAGTTGGAGAGCAGACAGGAGTGCAAAGCCTAACTCTATTTATTGCAAATACAGTTTTACTGCTGTTGAGTCCAAAATGTTCATGCCCATTGCTGACGAACACGGACATCAGCAGCAGAGTGCTCTCTGCCTTGGGAAAACCTTTTCATAAAGGAAGGGTAGAGCAAGGGAAGAAGCAGCACAGGAGCGTAATGCTGGCACAGAGATACCAGCAAGAATTTAAAGGAAAGTCTCTAGGCCACTGGCATCTAGACTAAACTCTCTTGGGTTGTTATGAAAGATGCTGGTTCTCATGGCAGAGAAAAGACAGATTAATAAGCTGGTTTCTTTTTTGCTGCCAACTATTTTGCTTAAAAAATGTAATTATGACCTTGCTCTTGACTAGATTTTATAGTATCTGAGACTTAGACAAGCTATTAGGCAGTGACAGACCAAACACCTACTAACCGAAGCCTGAAACTGTCATTTTCAAGTCTGCAAGTAAATTCAGCTACCGAATTGAGAGCTTTAGCAGTGAGATATTTAATGATATCCACAAAAAAAGTAAAACCCCCTTGTAATTCAACATGATTTCTTGTTTGCCTTTATGAGGGAGAAATAAAAGTGTTATCAGCTACTAGCTGAATTGCTGACTGCAGTGGTCACATTAAGCCATGCAACGATGTAGGAGGCAGGTTATGAGCAATGACCTTCTGGGGAAACATGAGGTACTGCAGGTGAATGGCTCAAAGACATTGGCAAAGAACAAATTGTGCTGGGATGCAACACTGCCCTGGGCCTCCAAGAAAAAGACACAGTTACCAGTCAGTAGAAGAAACAGGAGTGATGCCCATGTGCCTACAGTGTCCCTTACAAAAAGAAATGTGGCTTCCTTGGCTGTGGGTCTTACCACTTACCCATGACAGCCATACCATCTTACCTTTTTGTGACTTCTCCACTAGCATCTGGACCGCTGTCTAGGGCCGTACTGCTCAGGCTCTCGTCTGTGTCACGCTCGGTCTGGAGAAGAGGCTTAGTATCTGATCCAGGGACGGCTGGCCCTGCCACGCAGCCGTCTGGCACATCTTGGGCATCTGAGGAGACAGCGGGCTGACCAGCTGCAGCAGGAAAAGGAGGTGGAAGTGGAGGTGGAGGAGGGGCAGCGGTGGGAGGAGGGGGGACAATGAGCTTGCTTGTTTGGTCTGCGTCCTCCATTTCAGAAATTACTATGGAAGGTTGCTCAGGCTCCGGTTTTTCTGCCTTCGCTTCCAACCTGTTGGCTGTGGCACCTGAGGGGGAAGAAGCAGCCCCATCCGGCGCTGTTCGTGGGGCGGACTGTTTCCCAGGTTTTTTCTTGCCCCTGGTAGTCCCTGATGTGCCCGATTTGCTGGAAGTCTCCTTAGAGGCTTTGGGATGAGATGATGTGGACGAAGGAGATGGTGATGAAGAGACTGGTGGTTTTTTTGCATGAGAGGAACTAGCTAAAATAAGAAAAGATAAAGCATTTTACAGTCTTGCAACTATATGATTTTTGCACCGTTCTTTCTGCATGGATTGACGTGTGCTGGTATTTAAAAAATGAAAAAATTACACTTGATACTTCTACAATCCTTCATCTATATGCTTGAGATGAGTAAATGTTGCAGTTCAAATTTCGCCTTTGAGGTGGGAAAAACTGAAACGGTGAATACTTGCCCAAGAACAGTGGAGGAGATCAACCTCACAAATGGGTGAGAGTTTGATTCTAGCATTCTGCATTGGCCCATTACAACTTGCCTGGACGTCATCTAAAAAGTCCACTTCTTATTCCAAACATGTTTAGTGCCCTGTTTAAAAAAATTGCTACCAGAGAAAACTGCCTGACCTTTTCTATTACATGAATGTTTGGTCTGAGCACTAGGAGAACACCATGATTTTCCTTATGCTTTTCAACGAACACCTCAGGACCACTATGGGTATCAGTTAATTACCTTTCACAGTGTTATTGCAAGTGGTGTGCTCCTAGTTAATGGCAAGCAGCAGACAGCAAAACAAGATGTACTTTCAGGTCCAGCTGGGCATGGCCATAAAACAGAGGCAGAAACCACTGATCTCACTCTGCACAAATGATCTCCAGAAGGAAGAAGGCACTGAAGGCCTCCTGTATAAACTGGAAATCTTCGTCTTACCAGCAACCAACTCAGGTAGCCTTGAAAATGTTTTGACAGCAGCTGTACAAGCTGGCCAGTGATGTTGCTGTTTAATCCTGTATCATATATGTGATACATATATGATTGAAGCATATATGTATCAGTGCCCAAGTTTGCAAGAGAAGATTTCAGCTAGCCTGCATGCCCATGTGCATTCCAGTCACATTTCTGATTGCTGTGTTAATGCACCCATCATCTGGACTGGGAGCTTCAGACTTCTGACTTTCATTTAAAAAGCAATAAAAATGACAACCTTCTTAACGATTCAGTCCTTTTCATCAAAATGCATCCAACTCAAACACTTCTGCTGTAGTAAAAATGCATTAACCTCAAAAGGACAAATGAAAGCATTATAAAGCTACACAGCAGCCTTGCGGCTAAGCTTACTGAGTAAAACAGAAAGCTGTAATAGAAATCTGCTGAAAGGCCTACTTTACTTATAAGCATTTAAATAAAAACAAAACCCCAGCAGATTAGGATAGAACCAAAATACAGATACTGGCCATAATAAGCGCATGATATAAAAATAGCTTTCACAGCGAGACTGTTCTCAGTGTCAAAGAAGATGGAAATAATTCAGAAGACACGTTATACTGTTCTGTAGCTGAATGTTATGGTTTATAAACATTTAGAGTGCTGTGAGACTTTCAGTACATCTGGAAAAATCTGCAGAAACTCATGACTTCAGGCAAATCACTGTCCCTCTTTGTGCTGCAAGGTAAGTGTAAAGGGCACAGTACAGAATCTACTGATACTGCACTAATCATCCACATCAACTACAAATCACTGACTTAACTTACCGGCAAATCAAAAGGAAGCAAAGAAATGGTATAGGCAGCAGTTTGTAATCACAGTGAAAATAGATGGTGGCTCCAACCTGCATATTATTTAGCAGAAACCTTACTGAGTAAGTGGATGGTAGTAAGAAAAGGCTCTGGTTCTGATCCAGCAAAGCACTTAAACACAGGCTGGACGTCAACAGAACCAGTTACATGCTTACACTTAAGAACACCAGCATAATACAAATTTACAGCCACACTATAATTGTTGCTGGGAAAATGTCAAAAGATATTTCCATTGAAAAAACCCTGAGAATAATTTCAGAGTCTTTCTGGACCTGCAATTAGGTACAGCAACTTGAAATATTTCTCCCAGGGAAAATCCCCCCTACGCTTTCACATGGGTCAAAAGCGCTATTGCTATTGTTGCTTTTGACTGGGCTGGCTGACACTTTTCTGTCATGCCTCTTTTTCAGTAGAAGATTTGAATTTTGTTTAAATGAAAAATTTCATGGCTGTTACTTGCCTTTTGGCACATGTCCATGCCTATGTTTAAGTCCCCCCTTCTCCCAACTCCACTATTTCAGTTTGGAAACCCGCTGTGGTGCCCTCAGGAGAGCCACAGCTCAGTTGTTACTCATATTCCGCTTCTCCTTCATGGGACTGAATCACTGGCTGCATCAGGTGTTCACTTTCACCTGGATCTGATAAACATCTTGTACTAAATACTGCTCCCGATCAGCTCTATTTATTAAGTATTGCCTTACTTCAAATGAACACAATGTACCTAATGTTGGAAGAAATTACCAGTAGAATATGTACTATTTTATATAAGGGATATATTGATATATTTTATACCCATATGGTCTCAAGCACTGCATAAAATTTCAGCAAGGCTACTAAAAGACAAATATGGAATCTGAATGTATTTTAATTTAAGAACTGAGATACCCGAGAGCTTGTTACCAACCACTGGTCTAAAAATTTCTTTATGTGATGGGTTTTTTTATTTCTGAAAGGTTTGCTGTTATAAGGTTCCTTCACCTGGGAAGAACTGAGTTTTCCAGATGAATGTGAAATACAAGCAGCAAATTCTGGGTTTTCAAAATATTTATTCTTGTGGTTGTCTGATGTAGTAGGGACAGTTAATACCAAGTTAATGGATATTTTATGGCAAAGTTATTATTGTAACTCCAGCAGTCTTGCAATGTTTTCAAACAGTTCTCTTCTGTGTGCTTCAAATATAAAACGTGCCAAAATTTACAAGCTATGAAGAGGTATACTTGGAGAGAAAACTGGAGGGACTGAAGGGCTCTGAAAGACTGACAGAGGATTGAAAACACAAGGCTTGTATAAGTTGGCCAATGCATATATACAGTCCATTCATCATAATATTGTTTGTGTTCAAATTATATTTGGATGTTTTCATTTTGGCCATCATCTAAATGACAACCATTCAAACTCGAGATCAGTACCTTAAGAACAGCTACCTATAATCTTTAATCTAGCATCACTGCTGAATTTTGGTTTGAAAGTGTAGTGATAAACACATCTGCTACGTGCCTGATAATGGACATTTTCCATTTCTAGTGAGTGTTTAGAATCACAGTTAGCCATCAACCAGCTCAGGGAAGCCTGGCCATTTCTAATGAGTTATAATTCTTTTTTTTTTTTTTTCAGCTAAAACAACTGCTACTCAACAGTCTTTAAAGACATCTTCATGGTTTTATCCTTTACCTCTTTGAGACCTTGTAATCTTGTCAAATTAATCAGAATAGTAGGTATTTCCAGCAGAAAGGTACAGCAATACCAAGGTAGTTTTACTTTGGGGCAACTCGTATGTTTCGTTTCAGAAGTCACCTTTTTCCCTGCCGATTCTTCAGCAGTTCTCTGGGTCATTTTGTTGCCAGCATTCACACTTGAGCTGGGAATTCAATATAGTCTGCGATGTGCTTGGTGTTGTGCACACGTTCATTAAACAGCGAAGTGATTTGTCCGCTGTCTGGGGTGTTTGCAGACAGCAGAACCAGAGCTCAGTGGGAAGATAGCTAAAAACATCCGTGGCATGCTCTTTAGTAACGCTGCTACGTACAAAGGCAGAAGGTATCATAAGACCAAGCTAAGCACCCCCATGCACATGCACCCACTCTAACTGGCACTGCCTGTGCAGTACTCACCAGCTTCTCGATTTGCACTGTGACTTGTTGGCTTGGGCGGTGGGAGAGGAGGCTGCTTAGCAGGAGCCTTTCCCTTTTTTTTAGCATGAGGTGCTTCATTACTCTTATGGCTGGTGGTGGTGGAAGCAGCAATAGCATTTTTTGGTGGTAGTGGAGCTTTTTTAGATTTAGGCTTAGGCTTGGGTAGCGGTGGAGCATAGGATGCCGGTATTTCTGGGCAGTGATCAGTAGTGCTCTCTATGGATAAGAAAGTGAACAGAAGCCAACTGACACAGACATATGCCACGTACATTCAACAGCAAGCCTGACAACAATGCCTACTTTTTGCTGCTTGAGCTCTTGGGAATCAGGAGAGACTTCTTCATCTTTTGCCTCTTATTGAAGTATTATCTCCGAAAAAAATTACCGTCTGTCTCAATTCAAGTCCTTCTCATGGAAGATTTCTGCCTGGCACTTCTCTCAGTCTCATCTATTCTAGACGTCCAAGGATCACCCTTAACGTTCAGTATCCCCAACTAGACTGCTGGCTTCAAACTAAACAAGGGAAATGCCATTTACTCCTCTAACAAATTCCCTCGGCTTCTTTCCAGCCCTCTGAGATCAACAGGCTATAAAACTCAAGATTCATGTGAATCTGAATGTGAACAGGGCCATTCTCTCAGCCATGGGTTCAAATATGGCTATGCAGCTGAATTTTTCCCCTGAAGCAACCCGTTCTCCTAAGCTGCAGACTGCTTGCTCACAGCAACTTTATTTTGGGTATCTTCCCCAGGGTATTTCTACTCTTCAGAAAGAGATGAAGCTAAATCAAATAGGATATCATTTGCCATGAGAATGCTCTCCTCTCCTGCAAGCTCTTTGGGTATTGTTACAAGACTGCACTTCTTGCAGCAGTTCCTTAGTCAACGGGAATTTGGACTGTATCTACATTGTGTCGTGCCATAGGAATGGCTCTGTAGAGTGAAAGAGGTAGCACTGAGGACTCAAAGTCCACAATGTGCATTTCAGGAGACTTGACTTTGGACTAGTTTCAGGCTAGTTCTGTAGATTGCATGCCCAGCAGTGGTGGGAGCACAAGTTTCCGAATGTATCTTTTGGCTTAGTTTCATCCAAAAGAAACCTGGCTTGTGTGCTCTGCAAACCAAAGAAGGGTAAGTGGGGATGACGAGGAAATTCACTGCAAAAGTGCACGCCTAATGCCAACTGTAACGTTAATGTAGGTGAGCCATTTATAGTCAACATAAAATTTTGCAACATAATCGCTATGGTTGTAAGACTAGCTGTTCCCAGATGGGAACAGCTAAAGTTCCCAGATGGGAATCTTTACCTATTCAATTACACCAACTCTGTGCCCATTTGGTCTCACGATAGCCTTCCCAAACCTTCCAGAAAAGGATATTTTAAAAGCAAGAGCATACCGTCAGAATCATATGGGCTTTATTTGCATGTTTCTAAAAACTACGGTGGTGGGGGAAGAAAGGAGCCAAGCAAATATTGCAAGGATTTCCTAACAGTCTCTTATCACTCGAGAGGAAACCAATTAATTTCTTGCAGTATGTTCCTCTTAGAGCCTCACCCTTACACACATTAAATGGCCGTCCCTGGATCTCCTCTCCGTTCCCTGCTCTCTTCCTTCCCATGTAAAAGATTCCCAAGAGATAAGCAGCACCTTTTCATTTTAAGATTAGTAGGCGAAAAACAAATAACGTGTTGGACAACAATGACATTCTTCATCTCGGAAACAAAGCCTTTTCAATCTCTAGCTTAAGGCTTGTTAACATGAACCTAATGCATCACCTGCAGTTATTAAAAGCAACATGCACACATATGTCTCTGCATGAACTGAAGGAATTAACTGTACAGTGTCTTCCTCCTTTATTTCCAGCCCATTATAGACTAATATGTTTTTGCTAATGTTTTGCAAGAACCATTGCATAGCAACCTTTACGGCTTTCAAACACATTCTTATGAGCACAGATTCTTGTACTGCCTCTTTGTTTTCCAGAGAAAGAACTCTGGACCAGAGATAGACTTTGGAAGAAGAAAGAAACATACATATTTGTTACATTTTGCTCTCCTCTTTTATAGCAAAAAGCATCTCCTTGTGAAATCCTACCTACCTTCATTCAAAGTTGAAAAACTGATTTAATTGTGAAAAAGCAGGACATTTTAAAATTTTAATTCCATTAATAACAAACATGGCAAGGAAGATGAGATTTTATATTTTAATAACAAACATGGCAAGGAAGATAAGATTTTGTGTATTTTGAATCTTGAAGGACGTGATGATCAGAAAGAATTTTAAGTGTAAACAATTCTTTGATATACCTTTTACTTATGGGTCCAGCATGCTAAAATTTTATTTACTAATAAGAAAGAATTTAAAACTTGTGTACTCATACGCCATTACTGTGTTTTGTTTCCAGTCATATTAGTAGAGAAAATATTAAAAAGAGAATGATAACCTAGTAAAAAGAAATACACCATTCACCATATTCTGAAGTAAGACAGTGCAATTATTTAGAATCTCAGTCAATCTACATTAAACTATGTAACTGATTAAACAATGTGTATTAGAATTTATCTTCTGATTCAGGGAAAAAAGTACAAAATATAAAGCTAAAGCTTTACTTAGTTGCAAATAAACACATCTTAGTGGCAACCAACTAATAATGTACAAATTTTCTTTACAAAAATAACTAAAAACTATAAATGAAAAACAAAATTGGAACAGTTCATTCACATCAAAGTTCTTGCTTGCAGACTTCAGTTGTGATTAAAACTGGCAATTTATAAAACACTGATTTTAACTGAAATACCTTCCCATCACTGGGATATCATCTTTATCAAGGACAGCTTTTTCCATACTGTTATGTACATCATACCAAAGCCTGGCAGACTCTTTCTGCACAGCGGCATCCTATCTGCTCAGATAGTTACAGCTCTCATCGAGTCTTGACCGCCCCTTGATTACGTACATGCTCTTTTCTTGGCCTTGACCAATGAATCTTCTTTTTGCTCATAGCCGTGAGGAAAGCTGCGGTGAAAATGATTGCCTTTGACCATATTGTCCCTCTTGGTGTTTTATTAGCTTCGTTGTTTTTATCTTTGTTAGCTTCATCTCTTTTATCTCACCAGATATAAACCTGACTGCCCTCAGGGTCAGTCTGATCTTGCCCAAACTATTGTTTCTCATTTACTCTTGAGATACAGATTTCCAGTTCCTACCTGACCAGTCCATTATACCAGCCTTTGCCAGCGACAAGCCAAGTTTTGAAGCAGATGCTTTTCATTGCTTTTCCTCTGCTGCCCCTCAGGCTTTGTGAACGTTCACTGACTGTCCTCCCTCAAATTCCCCTCTGCTGTGATGCCAAAGCTGACAATTTTTAGGCTGCCGGCATTGTGCTTGTTATCCCGGTCTGGTCCCCTCTTGTCTTTCAGTGCCTAACCACAGTGTCCTCTCTTTTACTGCAAGTCCATTGGAACTTTTTTGTGTTTTTCTGCATTTATGTAAGACACTACAATAAATTCCTGGTATATACATAAGTACTGTAGTAATACAAATAACTAATAATGGCAACAGTGGCTTGATCTTGAACAGTGACAGGGATGGTCTGATGTCTCTAAATGGCTCGAGATACAATTATGTTGTAATTGTACCTCCCTAACATGATTCTGCTTGAATATGGACCCTTGGTCTCCATGCCTGCTCTTTCTTTTGCATTTTTTTTCCAAAACAAGGAAGCATCTGAATCAGTTCAGACCCATCTATTTGTTCAAGCCAATCCCCCAGGTACCTCGGTACCAGCTGCAATGTATTTTTATTGCTGTTGTTTGTCTTAATGTAGACATCTGTTCATCACGAACTGACCTTTTAACAAAAGGTCTCCAAAAGACCATCAGATAGGAATATCTTTTATTCACTGCTGCCTTGATCATGATATCTTCTGTAAAAGCAATCCACCTATAAATTACTCTTTAAATAGGAAAGCAAAGCAAATGTTAATGTCTCATTAAGCATTTGGATCAATAATATGTTTATGTTTAGAATAAATTTTCCAAAGGCCAGATTTTCAAGAAAGCTCACTTTGAGACCAGATTTTCTTGTTTCCAGAAATTGTGATTGGGGCCAGACTCTTACGAAAGCTGTGTTCTCGTGTAAACGCCTAAATGATGGTCAGGGTTACAAAGTACTCAGTATACAACAGCTCTTGTGGGGACTCATCAAGTCTCAAAGACTTTCAGAGAGATGTCAGTGTGCCATATGCACTTATTTTGGAAGCTAAATGTGGGACCTTTTGCAAACTCTGGACCAAATGGACCTATGAAAATCCTGGGCATAGTTTCAGAAGCCATACATGACTGGGTTGTATAATACAAGAATTTTTTCTTTACTTTTGTGAACTTCTAAGGAACCAAAGGCAAAAGCTCTTCTACCCCAGGATTTTGCCATACAGTACTGGTATTTTTGTTTCTACAGCTAAAGCAGTGACATGAAGCTAGCTCATGGAAAACCAGTAGCGCTGCAGCACAAGCATATAATCTACCTCAACTGCAAAGCACCCTTCTCCTGGGAAGACGAGCACAACTCAGTGGAGTAACACTACGTAAAATGGAAGTTGGAAATAACGTATGATTTGTTGTCTTTTGCAGGGTGACTCCCTTCAAAATGAAACTCGGTAAGAGTTTTCAGAATCATGAGTTTCTTTTCCAGCCTATGCAAAGCGCTGTGTTTTGATTAATCAAAACCCAGGAAGTCGTCATTCAGAAACATGGGACACAGGGCAAGACAAGGTGTCTTTTGTCTCTTTTTTGGACTCATTGACTGTGCTGATGCAGGTGGTCGACTCATAAAAATCCTTTGATAAACTTCAGATTTAACCAGCTCCATTTTTTGTTCTTGCTATTGCTACTAAAATTCTGTTCAAGAAAAGACCCATTCTAATTGTTAGAAAGCTTCCTTTAATTTCCAGTCTAAATGTATTTCAAGCCACTGTTTATTCCTTTCTACTTGTGCCAGCATTGTCCTTTAGCCATGCTCTCTCCTGGCTATATACCAACTTGTTACATTCATCAAACGCACTTGGGCTCTCTCAGGCTCCGTTTTGCTAGGCTGAACAAGAACAGCTGTCTCATGATGCTTTTCGCAGCTCCCTCTGCAGTTTTGAATTCATCTTTCTTGAAGATGGATGAGCAGATCTGTACGTCTGCAGACTTCCAGATCTTTCTTACGCTATGATTTCAACAGCACTATGTGCAAGAGGTCTTGTAACAGAGACAGTGCAGAAAACAGGAGAGGGGAGAAAGGGACAGGTGTAACATCTGACCTAAAGCAACCACGTTCAGATATTTTGCATTGGTTCCAGGATAAAAAAGGAAAAAAACCCAGACTGTCATTTTAAATTGCTAACTGTCCAACTTTTGCATAAAAGTAAGCTGTTAAGAGAAAATACCTAAAACATCTTCACTGTCAGCTGCATACTTTTACCATTTCTTGGTCTATGGGAGACTTGGAAAGTGAAAGGCATGTACATTCTCTTATACTTTCTGTATAGATATGCTCAAATAATTCAGTGGTTAGTTCATTAAAATCACGTCTACAATCTTATTTTTGGAGTCACATTAGGATATCTTTCCTATAAAAGAAAAAAAAAACATAGCAGCTTTACAAACCAGGAGCTTTCCTCTGCCACTCAGCTTTTGTGGGTGACAGCCCGTGCCTCTCACGTCAGCCTACTCGCACGAGCCAGCCTGGCTGATGTAGTGGACAGGCTCTGCCCAAATACAGCTTTATCTAGAGTAGCTTTCCTTTTAAGAAGATTTGGATTCAGCCTCATTTACATAGTTCAGGTGATGAATCAAAGGTACACTATTCTTAGAAGAACTGGTTTTAGCCAGCAAATAACTCAGCTGGAGTGAGAGGTTCTTTGAGACTCAGGAAAAAAACAACCCTTTAACGTATAGTGCTCATATCGATGATCTACAGAACTCAGGAGTGTAGGAAGCCAGCTAGGCACACAAGAGGGAAGAAAGTCTGCCTTGTCTCTCACAGTGAGTGGTTTGTAGGATTAGTCTTCTGAGAGAAAGCAGGCTCTTGTCTGAGACCCTGGAAGGTGAGGGTTACTATCTTAAATTCAACAGGTTTTGTTCTGCTTTGGGGAAATAAAGCAAAGACCTCTGAGAAAAGGAACCTAGAAAATTTGACTTTGAAGAACATTCCTTGGTAGACAAACTAAAGTGTTGGTCAGCAATGACTCATGCTCATAAGACCAGAGGTTGTGCCTCCAACCTTCTTTTTTTTGGTTACCCATGAGAAAAATAAAAGATTAAATTTAATGGCAGATTTAAGGGAGAGCAGACAAAGTATAGCGGAAAGAACCTCTGAACCCAACATACTAAGACCTGGAACCTTTGCCAGCTCTCATATTAGAGTTATCCTGTGGGGAAAAAACATTATGTGCATGTATCCCATTAATTCATTTGGAAACAGGACTACAAACTGTTTCCTTCACTGAAGGACATGAGAAAACCTGAGAGGAACAGTCTGCTATAAATGGCATAGGAACACTTCAGAAGCTTATGCTCCATGTCACCCACAACACCCACAGCACCCGCAACAGAGCTCTGGCTTCCTGCAATGCAATTATTTATCAAAGCAGCATCTAACACACCTGACTGATGGTACGCAAAATGAAATTTATTACTTTTTTCCAGGCAGTATCTTGCTAATGGTTACTGAGCCTTTCACTTCTTCAAGCCCAAGCTAACAATGAAATGTAGAAGTATCTACCAGAATCATTGAAAGATTTAGCTTGCTATAATGAGTAAGACCTAAGTTTACAAACTGAACTTGGATACAGACTCAGGGTTCTCTGGAACATCTGTGTGCCAGAGACATCCTGGGAGAGTGGAAAGGAGAAAAGCAGCTCTGACACAGTACCAGGAGGTTTTACAATGTGCAGCACGCATGCTGCGTCAGCATGCTATGTCCCTATACCTAGGGAGGCAAACAGCGACAATTTTGACACCTATTCTACCGATGTGGCTTTTGGTCTTCTCCAACACTGCTGTGGGGGGCAGGAGGCAGAAAGACTTCTTGGATCCCCTTTGCGATGCTCATACCCCACCTGGAACCTGGAGCGCTGGGGTCTGCAGGGGCTACTGCAGACAAGCGCCACAGGTCAGGAGCCCTGGCACGATGGTACAGTCTGGTCTGCTGCCCGGGCAGCCAGGGTGTACTTTAACATGTTGCCTGTCTACTCGCTCCTCTGTATCCCTTCCAGGGTGCTCACAGAGATTGGCTACAGTTTAGCTCTTTATTTTCTGCAAAAGATGCTCGTGACTTTTCTTAGTCAAAACAAAACAAAACAAAAGAATTCAGAACTCAACCCAGTACAAACATAATGTGAATAAATGATCTAGAAAAAAGATTTCTCTGATTTCTCATCTGCAAAGCTTTATCCATCAATTACCTGTTTTATGTAAAACTGTCACCAGCTTCTTATTATCCTGACATAAAGGAGAAATTTCCTTTTAAACACCCCGCTTGGATGACTGACATCTCATCATTACTATAAACAGTAACAGTTACACTATTAAATTGCCAAAGGGAATTTTTTCACCAAATACGAAAGGCACCTGTGAGCTGACAGGCAGCAGATGGGTACACAGTTTATGGAACTGCCTGGCAGCACAGGGAACAGCTTTCAGGGGTCGTCTTCTTCACTCGCTTCTGCTTAACTCATTTTTACATTGCACGGCTGAGCCTATTGTTTGCCCTGTTGATACTGTACTTCTGCGGCTCATACTGAAACAACTTTTTTCCTTTAACTTCTTTTAACTCCTGACATATTCCACATTCTACCATGCGTTGCTGCCAACTCTCACCATATTATCACAATGTGCCTGTATCACTTGTTCTTTTTAAGCTTCCAGCTCCAGCAGTCATCATCATATTTATATGAGAATTTTCAAGACCCACTTGAACCAGAGAGCAAGTAAAGACCACCACCATTTCATAAAAGCATTTTAAAATAACCTCTTAACTTTCAGGGGCTGAGATGAATTTTTTGGAACACTGATTCAGCTGGAGTTGGAACTGCAGCACACCATGCTACTGAACAGCAGGTATTAATCCTGTCTTCAGGTCTTATAAACATGTAAAGTGTATATAACTTCCTTCGAGATTTACACATAAGAGTTCAAGACTCTAAAAAGCCAAACATTAGCCTCACTAAAGATGAACTCCTTGCATCCATTACTCCCAACTGTCCAGCTATTATTCACTCCACCTATCTCAGTTCTCATGATGGAGGGTTGTGATCTGATACACCAGCATGTTTTATGGTCTGAGCAGAAGACAGCGAGCTAGGTATTCCTGCTTCAGCTCTGATTTTGATGCTCTGTGAACACTAGCAAACCTCCACTTTGTGGTTGTTAATTCCTCGCTCTGCCAGTGGGTGTAGGTGTAATGCATACCTACTGCATCTGCCATAAAAAATCACCGAGGATTAATCTGTCAGGTGAGATGCATCTGTGAGATGCAGTGGGCCTTGCTCTTCCACTGAGTTCAACAGACTGGCTCACCTTCTTGCTTAATGTGCTATGAAATGAAGAATAACTGAAGTGTATTCAGAATGACTATCCAGTGAGTTGTACTGGATTTGCACTGTGTAACACCGTTGCTGATGTGTGGAATTGATTCTTAACACCTTTTTTGGGCAGACTATTCCTCTGCAATAAATCTATCTTGTTCCTTTTCAGGGGACTGAAGATGTAGAAGAACTTCATGTTTAGATGTAAGAGGAAAGTATAGTTGAAGTGTTTGGCATCTTCTATACGGTCATATTGACATTCTACGAAGCCTAGAATACCAGTTTTGCTCATTTTTTGTTTTCCTTCTCCCTTCTCCATATATACTTCATTTTCTGAGAGGGACTGGTGTGATAGCTATATATTCTTCTGTACTGACTCTGCTCCTGTACAGCAATCATTTTCAGTTTCTCCCTGTGAGGTCAACACAATATATAGGGAGTGCAGAGTGTAATAACGTGTTTAAATAGATATTGAACCTTTCCTGCTTCATTGGAGTTCTACATTCTGCGAAGTCAGCTAGAGGGGATTTCAACATAGTTAGAAATGTGTATTTCTAAAAAACCCCTGTACCTTAGGAAAAATTCCAAGACGTGACAGTTCCAAAAGGCTGTATTTCAGGATGCATAAAATAATAAGTGGTCTGATCTAACCCCAAAGTTAACCTGAACCATTTTAAAGGAGTTTTCCATGGCTTTTATAACTCTTTTCCCCTGACCCAATACACATCTGGTTCTAGTTGGCACCAAAAGATAGACATATTTAAATGTCATGAAAAAGGCTAATCTTGTATTTCTGTCTTGTTGGGAGACAGGAAGTACTAGAAATCTCATAAGAAAGGCAGTTCTCCTTGGACATCCAGCCACTTTTTACATAGTCAAGTGATTTACATAGCTCAGAGAAGAATTCAAATTTTTGTGTTAGCCGAACTGACCCTCTCAACCTCCAGAGGCTCATTCATCACTAGGTAGAGTTTACTAGAAGACATTGGAAAGGCTGCTCAGTCTAACAGCCAGACATGAAGTTCTTGATCTTTTGTATCCTTGCTCTTTCCTCTAGGAAAATCCAATAAATGGAATAATATTTAAGAACACTTTGTGACAGGGAAAAGAAGTGGTGCATTATTCAAGAGGTTAGAGAAAGAAAATAAAACTGGCCCAAATCCTATGATTCCGCATTAATCTTTACTTTTTTCTTACTCAGTCAAACTCTTGTTACCAAGGTAGATCTGAGCAAAGGTAACAAAATTAATATGGACTTTGGAACTGCTAAATATTTAGCAGTATTTACTGCAATTCATCTATAGAAAACCCTATAGTCATAAAGTACATTTTCCATAAATGACCTAGGTTCAGTCTGCGGTAGTGATATAGCCCCTTGAGTATTTCTGAAGAGCTCGACTGCGAGTGTTTAAGATTTAGTGAAAACCAATAGGAATGAGTTGCTGAAGTTACTTTCAAAATGATACATGGTTTTTAAGTGGCTTAAACACTTTGAACTTTCAACCCGTGAGCCACTTCTGCAATGATATTGCAAGGTGATGCATATGCACTTAGTGTCTTCTTTCAGAAAAGAAAAACCTGAAACCAAAGCTTGCCTATGGCTACAAGGAAAGGCTCACATTGAATTTAGAAATCAAACATCCCTGCACACATTTTCATGCTCAGACCATGCTTCTCTTTATAACCTTATTATATCCACAGTAAAAGGCATGCCTACCAGTGATGAAATACTGATGTTTCACAAGTCTTATCTTCTCGGCATGTTCTGCTGGCATCCTTGTGGCAGAACAGAACTCACAGCATGTATTGGTGCTAACGGAAGAACATGTTAATATTTTAAGTAGGCGAAAAACAATTTGTGAAGAATGTGTTCATTTACCTTTTTGATCTTCTTTTTTTCCTTCCAATGCTGATGCTTTCTCTGATAAAGTACTATTATCTCCACTGGCTTTTACCACATTGTCTTCCTGTATGGTTTCTTCACCAATGGCTATGGTATGTCCATTTGAAGTTTCAAAATTTACTGTTACATCACCATCTGAAATGAAAATTAAAAAGCTATTGTCTAGTTTAACTGCTTCCTTAGCACCTATGGACAACACACAGCATCCCACTGCTTTCAAGTTTCCATGGAAGCAAAGCAGAAACACTTACTGAAACATGAAACATCAGGCTGCAGATCTACTCTGAAAAGTTAACGCTGTAAAGGAACTCTACAGGCTTCCATGTTCTTTGGGTAGACACGTCTGCAGTAGTGGGCCTGGGAGTGCACGTGTGTTTTCAGGTCCAGCTTCGTATCTGTACACATTAGCATCCCGTTCTCTTCCTCCCTGTATCTTGGTTTACACAGCAAAGAAATGTGTGCATGGACCACAACAGAGCTGCAACGTGTTCCAACAGGCCTCTTATCTGGACAATTAGGGGGCAGAGTTGCAGGACTACTGTGGTGCACCCCAGTAGGTAAATCAGCCAGGAATTCAGACAGAAGTTCTCAGAATATGTGTGCCCAGTTAATGAATAAAATAGGTCACAAAGTCATTGCCTAGTCTTAAGAGCCAAGGTGAAGTCTTCCTGTATCACGTATGATACCATTATTAAATTCTGCAAGTCAAATTCTTTTCCAGCTCTGATGATATTTTATTCACTTACCCAGACTACCTCAGCTATGAGGTTTTTTTTAATCCTGAAAAAAACTTCTTTCTCTTCCCTGTTTGTCTCTATATTCCTGAAAAATGCTACATAGTCTTGCTGGCTCACAGCTTTCTCTCTTCCCTTATTTACTGATTTCTGTTCTCTGTTCCATGCATTTTAAAATTGCTGTTCATTTACTTCTCTGGTCATTTCTAAGGCTTGTTATCCTTATGTTGCTCACACCCCACCTGCAGTTCACGTAGATGATTGCTTTCCTTCTGCAGGATTCTCTTGCTATCCATCCAAAAATTATGCCAATCTACCTGGCATCTCTTCTGGTTTCTCCCGTTGTTTCTTCATTAATTGTGGTAATTCCAACTCCCTTCTCCTCCTCCTCTTTCTTGCTGTGTTCTATCAGACCTGGATGTCTGGCAGTTCACTGGTTTCAACACAATTATGCAGCCTCTCTCTTACTACCTTGGGCTGCTCTATGGGTTAAGCTGATGGTTTCAATCTCACACACACACTAACTTCAACTTGATGTGTAAAAACTAAGTTCTGCCTTCTTAACCTTGTCTCATTCACTATAGCTGACAGTTGCACAAGGCTTCCTTCTTACCTTACCGCAACATTCAGTTTCTTTAGCTCCTTTCTTCCAGATGTTTATAAAGCCATTCTTTCCTCTCTGCCTCTACATGTGGCATTCCCACCTCTTATCCATGCCATGGTTCAGCAAACACCTCCTGCCTCCAAGTGGCACTTGCCACTTTCCACTTCTTTCTTCTTCATCCCACGTGAAACAGTCACTTCACATTTCTTACCTCTCACATTTCAAGACTCCATGTAATTTCCCCATCTAGCTTTCATCTCCATAGTCATTCCTTCTAACTACCTTCACACTGCTCAACCACTGCCTTTTCTGTATCTCTTTTTTTAGCACCTTCAAACCAATCCTGTATTCTTTCAAACTGCTCCTTGCAAACTATAATTTCCTCAGACAGGAAGCACAACGTGATGAAAGCAACACGGACTAGATCGATGGCCTTCTTAAGATGGAAGGAAGGGGAGAAAATTGTTCATCTTTACATCCTTTTCTCATGTTGCTCAATCTCTGTAAGGGATCCAAAGTCCCATCCTCTTTTAAGAGCGGAATAGAGGATCAAGGACACTGACGACCAAAGCATACACAATTTTAGCACAAATGATAGTATTTATGTTCAGACGGTTTGTAACCAACCTGAAATGTTAACACATTTCATTAACTGTCCCAGCAGTCTAAATGCAACTTACAACCATCAATGGACAAAGCCATGCAGCTTCCCAGTGAAGCATGTAGCAAAAAAATGTAATAAACTCACAGAGGGACAAATTGAGGTATGGAGAGTTTGCATTTCTTGTTTTAAGTCAAAGACAGTGGCAGAGAAAGGTTCAGAAGCCAGCTACACTGAATGCCATAGCCTGGTAATTAGCGAAACACTGTAAAGACAAGTGATGCCACGTGTCGACAAACAAGCCCTTAACTTCTAAATATTAATGTGTACGATATGAACCACACACATTGATACTTTCACGATTCTTCAGCTCAGGCAGAGCAACACAATTTCTAGGAGAAAAATATTTTTGGAAATCATGGAGTTCTTAGACTCCTTGACAAAATGACGAATGTTTTAATTTTAAGCTACAGGAAATTATTTTACTCACTTGACTTTTATTTGACCTAGATTTATAGAAGATCAAGAATATTAGAAAGAATACCACTACAAACATAATCAGATGTAGCACAGAGGTGTTAACCATGGTTTACTCATGCTTTTCAAAACACAAATTCTGGCTAATACCAGTTACTAAACCTTATAGCATTTTGAAACAAGTGGTGTCTTCCCCACAGTTTTATGTTTGTGCCATTTGTGAATGTGATGTGTGTGGTAGTGGTGGGATCTGTACGATCCCAGCAGTGGTACTTTTTGATACCTGAAACAGATGCTATTGATTTGCTTGGGGGTCCCAAAGCCTCTGATTTTTCAGTCAAAATTTCTCGTATTACACTCCAGTTGCTTTAGACAGCAGACCTCGACTCAAAAAATACGTTAATCACTAACTTAAAAAAATTCTGGCAAACAGTAAGTAGGAACCACAGGAGTCACATTATTTACAGGGAGCATCAAAATACTCAAGGATATGACCAGAAGTCAGGTGGTGTACCTACGGCAGGAGCAGTTACAGAACACCGATCTCTCAACTCCAACTTGAGTTTTTTGTCAACTGGCCCAAATTACCTCTCACACTCCTCAGCTCTGTCTCCCCATACCTATTTATACTACATGGAAACAGTGCAATAGTGGCTTTATCATCCGTGTTTAGCACTTAGCAGCTAAATTCTAGGTAACGTGTTATCACCTTGCTCGGGCATTTCCTTCAGCACTCCCCTTCTTATCAGCTCCTCTCTGCTTTGTCTTGTCGAAATCTTCCTTTCCAACACTAAAGAAAAAGCACAGTTAAGAATAGATTTATTCTCGTACTGCTGATGCTTGCGAAAAATGTAGAAAAAGATTTTTATTTTAAAGAAACCCTGAGAAATCTTGTTTCCTCTGATTCTGCAGAAGTGGTCTGGGTTTTCATGGATGCTCTCTGAAAATATTCTCCCACAATTTCAGGCACAGAAGGGGGGGATTCATCTGACCCCATACCTTCAGCTGAGCGAGGCTCCGTGAGGCTTCCTTTACAGTCAATGGAAAAAGGTACTTCCAGCGTGAAACTGAACTAGAATAGGCATTTAATACGTAAAAGCACCTGTTTACCATTGACTGGGGTGACTAGCTCAGCTGGAGATACCTCCGTCTGCTTGGTAGATGTTTTGAGTTGGGAGAGACAAATCCTGCTCAGAGCAAGCAACTCACGGGGTAGCCTTTATGACATGCAAACTATGTTTTAAAGGAAAAAGGAAAAAAACGCCTTAAACAGAAGCTAGAAAGTTCTGTTCTAAAAGGGAATAACATCCTCATCCAGGCTGGTTGGCTTCCATGGAAAAAAATGCAGCATCCTGTTTTTTAGGTCAAAAAAAAGAAGCATACAACACACAAAAAAAGACTGTGACATGAAGCATTTTAATTATTATGTTTATTTCTCATGGGAAAAATGCTAAATAGTTTTATAGGGAAAAGCATTTACAGATGGCAAAATAGAATAACTCCCCACTGCACCCCACTGCCAAACCAATACAGTTTTGGTCAGTGATCTGGGAGGCCACTGTAATGATCCATGGAACCATGGTGCATGGGTCCATAAAATGTGAGCACCACTTGTAAAATCCTGTCTTCACTGTTAGGAAAAGTTAATCTCCCATCCTGATTCTGTTTACATATGGACATCAAAACCCAAGTGACGTTTGGAGCTCAAGCTGAGGGCATGTGGCAAAGCTTCAGCCATGCTAGACTTCATCCTATTAACGCTATGGGATAAGGTTATTTATCTCATCAACTAATTCAAACACTCCGGTGATCCAATTACTCCCTAGGGCCAGTCTAATTGCTCTATGCAGATTAAATACTGCAAGAAGTATTGTCAATCCGACTTGCACCAGCCCAGTTGGAGTGAACAGCCATACGGTGAAGTGATGGCTCCTGTGAAGGCACGGAGAGAGGTAGTTTGGCACTTCTGAGAAATTTACCCTCCATGCGTAACAGCTGATAAACGTCTCTCCCCACAGCAGGTAACCCCAGCTGCTGACTTGCAACCAGGCTGGCTGAACTGAGATGCCTGAAGGCATCACTGCTCACAGCTTCCCACTCCCCTCCTCCACCAGGGAAGGGGACGGTTGAAAAGAAGACGAAGCAGATCCTGTGCTTCTCAGATTTACAGCACCGGGTTCATTTCTCACACTGCAAAGTGCAGGGATTCAGCACATGCTCCACATGGGATGCATTTCCCTGCCAAAAAAGCACTGACTCCCGGCAGAAGAACTGGGGGCAGTAACCATTTTGACCGGCCCAGCTCAAGCTACCCATGCCTGTGAGACCAACAGCCTGTGAATGCAAACAGTACTGGCACAAGAACATGTAAGTTGGCATTAGGTCTGTGTTTATATACTCAGGTACTTTGCGGGACCTGCCTGTTAAAGGTCAAACCTTGACAGCATTCAAATCACATTTGACAATATAAAGGAGCCCGTGAGTGTGGCTGCAGACTCTCTGTGTAAGCCAGCCTTCTTGGGGAGAGTATGGTAGCCTGAACGCAGATCAGGTTAGACTGCCTTGGGTCCCGATCCTAAATTATGCAGGAGCTCTTCCAATTTTTCCCCATTACGGTAAGGTATATGCCTTGCAACTGTGTGTCACACATGTTAATGGCATGGTAAACAAAGCACAGGAGCGTGCCCTATTCTTGCAAAGAGTTTTTCATGTAGGTGAACATATATTTTCTCTTATTATTATTTCAGCTTTACAGGTATAATTTACTTCCTATTATTTTTCCTCTCTGCTTCCTTTTTACATCTGTTTTCTTGGGGACAGTGAAACGAGATGATCCCTCATGTATTTATTTGTGGGACTTAATCCAATCCCACTTGAAAACAAGGATGCTCTTTGCATCAAGTTCAAGAACATTGAATCAGACCTCCCATCAATGTCTCTCTCTAGTTTTCAGGATGGTGCATTTTTTCAGTTCTACAACACTGAATTAACAACTGTATCAAATTAATTATAATGGAAAATGTCAATTGGCATTAAAAGACGTTAACTCCTTACACTTTTACTGGAAGACCTCAAAGCATTTTATTAACATTACATAGGTTTCATAACATCCCTTAGACATAACTATCTCCATTTCACAGATTAGAAAATTTATGAAGAGATAAGAAGCTTAAGCCCCAATCCTTCATCATCTAAAATGCTAGCCATGAGTGTTGTTTTTATTTAAACTGATTAAGCTCAGTTAATTCAGCTTGAAAAGATAATTTATTTAAAATATTATTTGGCCCATGGAAAGAACATTAGAAATCATGCTAGTATTCACTATAAGTATCATCATTTTAATTCCTACAAAGGCAGAATTTTAATTTAAATCAAAGCGACCAAAAATATGTCCCCTTGTATAGGAGGAATGAGTAGCCTGTCTACTTATGAACCTATACTGGGTGCTATTTAGCCAGGGTGGACTCATCATTATAATTTATTGCTTATTACCGACTCTGGACTATACAATACGTTTCACATTTACACAGGCAAGTATTTTGATTATCACTGCCCAATTGCACTGAGCTTTAAGGTTCTCAAACTACTCAGTTGAGCTAATCACATTTGACTACTGTTATGTTTCAGTAAATTCCTTTAAAATAAGAGAGTTACAAAGTCAAGCATCCAGAAGTCAGGAAATGTTTGAATGAACGCTGATGGGTGTGCAGATGGTACAGCTTTTATTTGCTTGTTACATTTCACCTTTGCCATCCCTGCTTCATTTAGGATACAGACTGCACTGTGTTCAATGAACCGTTTCTTTGCCTAAATTTTTAACCTTACCTTTCAACCTGGGGCCCAGACCTCATTTGAGGAACAACCTAAACCTTCATTTGAACAGAAAACTCTTAGTTTTCCCAAACGTCACTACAGCAACTGAGTGAACCAAAGGCAACGTGGTTTTCTCCTTGACGCCCATGTGAGATATACAAAGGTGTTATCGTGACTGTTTAGACAGGCAACTTATGGCATAGAAAGATTAAGTCATATTACCAAACATGCTGACATTTGTTAAGTGCTTAATTTGCGGTACCTTTTCAGGTATAATTTCCCACATTAAAATAGTGATAAAAAAACCAACCAAACAAACAAAAAAACAACCCAAAGTATACGAATTCTAGTTGAATTGCCTACTTATGGTTCAAAATATCTAATCAACAGAAGTGAAGCTATGAGCATTGGCCATCTGCTGCTGAGCTAATGGCATAGACAACTGTAGAAACAGTTATCATCTACCTGAACCACCTGGGATGGGTATCACTATTTGTCACCTTAGAAATAGTTCAGTCTCCTGAGTTCAGTACAGGGAGAGGACTGTAGTTTGGTGCTTCCACCATTGCCCCGCTTGGCATGCTCCCTCCTCTCACCACCTCTGTCATGACTTCATCATCAGGGTCTTTCTCCTTCACTTGAAGAAGTTTAAACTTCTTATCTTTGGTTTCCAGACCTACCTCTCTTCTCTTCCTTCTTCTTTTAGTAGAACTTGCCACAATACGCTACCCATTTGCTTCTCCCATAAGCACATCTTTGTCTCTCTATTCCTGCTGATCATTATTTTTGCAATCTCTGACCTTACAAGTTATTACCTATTCCTCACTCAGGAGCAGATGACTAGTACTATCCTGGAACAAATTTATGATAAATACTGTTAGCTGTACCACCATCATGTGGACATCCTTAAGCTGAGTGACCAGCTGATCTTATTCCTACGAGTCCTTTCTGTCATATGTGTATATAATAATGTGTGTGTATATGTATGTGAATATATGTATCTTAACATATGCCTGTGATATGTATGATGTATAGATATATATATGTGTATATACAAAAGTGTGAATATAGATAATATTTTAACATTAACATCAACATATTGTTTATAACATTAAGCAATAATAACATGGAAATAACAATTTCTCCATCTGTATACATGTACGTGTTGAGATCGATTACGCAAACAAGTCAGTCCTGACTGTGAGTGTGATTGGTTATCAGCCCTTGCCTGCTGAGGAAGGCTGAGGTGAGGTGGGCTCCACTCTCAGACATCATGCTCCAGCAGACTCAAAAAATCCCATGTCAAAATCCTTCTGCTACTGCAGTCAGAAGCAAAGCCTGCCCTGACTCCAGGTGTAACTGTCAGCAAGCGTGTGAATTTATCACACTGTATGCAGCCCTCATTTACTTGAGTAAATCTTACTCGCCCAAGGGATCCCACAAACATTTGTATTTTTAGCCCAATACAAATAACAGTAACACTAATCGTAAGAACAGTTTACCTCAAAAAGCAGTTTCCATCCCTCCCTCCCTACCCCCTCAAAAGAGACTGCTTAGTGATACTCAGCAGCTACAAACCTCAGGCAGTCTTAAAACGAATTCTCTGACTCAGAGTGCTGTGAGATTCTGGATATTCTCCAGTCTTTAGCTTTGCTCTTCCAAGAGAAGCTTGAGAGAATTCAGATTTTTAATTTTTCTCTGACATAGTAAGAGCTAAAATCGCCTTCTGCTCCCTGTCTGCATACACTTTTGCAGCAGAGCTTTGAAGTGGCACCTACTTCGTGCCAAGACACAAACTGCTGCCACCTTTTCCTTCACAGCAAAACACTGCGGAGGGGAGAAACCCTTGAGATGATGCCATTTTCTGTTTGTTCTTACTTAATTTTGAAAGCCCCCTAGGCAGAAAGTATACAAGCAGTGCCCAGAGAACAGATTTTCTGAGATACAGCATGGAAAATATGTTGCTAAAGGAAAAAAATTCCAACCATCATTCCCACATCGGCACAAATACTTCCACATCTAGTCCTCCATCTTTTTTTGATGTTTGTGTTATTTGCTGTTTATGAACATCTTTCAGCAGCTAGCATAAGAGAGTCACGTGAGATTTTGTCAAAGCACTGCATGGTACATGCCCTGGCAAGGCTGTAGCAAGAACCTCTTTCAAAAAGCCTATTGAAAACCCAGATAGAGCAATAAAAGCTCTTTCTAATAGCCCGCATTCTCTCTTAGAAGAAACTCTTTCTTCAGCTGCATACAGATTTATCAAGTTGTAGCCCTGTTAAGCGAATGGGCGATAAATGTGACGATCGTCGTACTGTCCCATGGTCTCAGGCCAGGAAATCGGCTTCCTGCATGTAAGATGCACGCACACACACGTACATACACATACCCCGTTCTGTAATGCAAATACATCTCTGTTCAAGTAGTCTGAGGAAGAGGATTTCCTGTAGGATTTGTATTTTGTATGGATGTTTTCCTACTTCTTCCTGAAGTTAGATAAGCCAGTTTCTTCTGCTGTGTCAGTTAGCATGCAGCAAGGGGCAACTTGCCAAGTAAATGCATCTTCTCAGTCTCCGTTGGTCCTGGGTCTGTTTCCTCAAGAAATACAAGGATAACCATTTTTTATTTCCCCCCCGCCCCAAAAATACCATCTGAGGCAGGGTGAATGCAATCCAAACTAGTTTTCATTTCAAATTCCAGCCTCACAGGAAGCACATACACAAACGTAAGTGATTCCATACCTTACGTACATAGAGTTTAAAAGCAAATGGATATCTCCCTACAGCTCTGGCGCTTCCTGACAGCGAAATAGTCCTCAAGCATGTAAAGATATGCTTTCACTGCAAGCTAACCTGATTTGCACTGAAAAGCTACAGCTTATTCATGATGCAGCTGGGGTCGACACCCTGTCTATTTCTGGGATTTCTGGGGACACAACCCCTTACAGTTAGGGCTGCAGAACAGTACAGTTTATCCCTACTATTCTCTATATGGAAATACGTGGGGAGGTCATCTGCATTTCTGGCCAAGACAGAGGAGGAACTGCAGGAGGGCACTGGAAGTCAAGACATAAACGACTTCTTCTGATCCACTCCTACGAGCACTACTAGTACTACTACTGGGCAACCAGCATGAATGAAAGATCTACCTAGCCCACAACCGGCTGCTGGCATAGGACGGAAAGTACAGCCAGACTTGGAAGAAAAAGCTTTGTATGTAGATAGGGGGGTAAACAGCATTAACATCTAAGCAAGACTATGAACTATATTCGCCTTGAAGATGTATTCCAAATCTTCGCTCCGTAGAGATTAATTGGTACTTAGATACGTTCTTCTTTCTCAACATAAAAGCTCTGGGAACTGTTCTTGTACCACTGTTGCATAGCCAAATGCCTGAATTTGTAGGTTACATCTTAGAGAGTCACAAGGGGTAAAACTCTCATATGAAATTTTGGGGGAAAATAATTTGGGAACCTTTTATTTATTTTTAGAACTCTTACAATTCATATTTGAGACAGCCAGCATGGCTTCACCAAGGGCAAGTCCTGCCTGACTAACCTAGTGGCCTTCTATGATGGAGTGACTACATCAGTGGACATGGGAAGGGCTACAGA